>NW_016107325.1:3719169-3753067 GCF_001604975.1 Cebus imitator
AAAAAAAAAAAAAAAAAAAAAAACAAAACAAAACAATCTAAATTTGCTATTTTAGATTCTAACTCATAATGATACTTAGATACACCAAATACACATGAAGAGTCTATTTTTGGTTATCAGTTATTTTCAAGCTTTCTTATTTCATGCAAACAATGTCCACATTCCCCATCATTAAGCATTATTCAGAAGAGTCAATAGCTTACTGACAATAACAATTTTTAAAACCCATCTATGCCTGTAGATTTATTGACTTTTTATTTTTAACCGTCACCAATAACTCTTTGGGATGAAAGTCTTATAAGAAACCAAATAAAATTTTTAAAAATCTGACTAGCATACTGTTATTGTTTCGCTCTGTGTTTGCACCCAAATCCCATCTCAAACTGTAATCCCCATGTGTCAAAGGAGGGACCTGGTGGTAGGGGACTGGATCATGGTGGTAGGGGTTCCCCCATGCTGTTCTCATGATAGTGAGTTCTCACAAGATTTGATAGTTTTATAAGTGGCAGATTCCCCTGCTCTCTCTCTCTCCTGGTGCCTTGTGAAGAAGGTGGCTGCTTCCCCGTCTGCCATGATTATAAGTTTCCTGAGGCCTTCCCAGTCCTGAGAAACTGTGAGCCAATTAAACTTCTTTCTTTTATAAATTACCCAGTTTCAGGTAGTAACTTTATAGCACTGTAAGAATAGACTAATACAAATACTAAGACAAAAAAAATTTATATGATATTAAGTTATATGCTAGGCAGTTAAGCTATCAATCAGAGTGAATCAGAGACAATATTTGCTTGCTATCTAAAAAATACTTGAAAATGATTTGTGTAATATGTTTAGGTATAACATATGTTTAGATATGTGTAATATATATTTAATATAATTGTATGATAGCAAAGATCTGGAAATAGCTTAAACAGTCATCAATAAGAGAACGATTCAAATCCATTTATTTTAAAAATCAGAAAGGATATATATGTATATATGAGTGGTTACATGTGTTTGTATGTGTGTATATATTTCTGGAAAGAGTAACTATTCCACTGACAAGAATCAGAGTGTCTTTTATTTTATTTATTTCTTTAGAGACAGGGTCTCACTCTGTTGCCAAGGCTAGAGTGCAGTGGCAAGATCACAGCTTACTGTAATCTTGAAATTCCTGAGCTCACAGGATTCTCCCATCTCAGCCTCCACAATAGCTAGGATTATAGGTGTGTGCCACCACACCTGACTGATTTTTAAATTTTATTTGTAGAGATGGGGGTCTTGCTTCATTGCCCAGGCTGGTCTTAAACTCCTGGCCTCAAACAATCATCCCATCTTGGCCTCCCAAAGCACTGAAATTACATGTGTCTTTAAAGCATTCTGTTCTATGAGTTTTGTCATGAATATTTGTTTTATAATACAAACAAAGCAGTAACGGAGAAGTTGTGGTACTATGATGGTGTTTATAATACATAGAGATAAGTCTTTTATGCATTTCCTTCACGTTTTGCTTATTTATAGGGATAATAAGAAACTTACGAGAAGTAAAATTCTGTGAGATTTTTAAGTCAGTTTTCACTATTAATCCTTTATTTTACATTGTTATATATCTTTGTGTATATGTCTTGCAACTATAAGACATCTACACGTATGTTGATATATTCAGACAGCCTTGCGTGGCTTCACATTTGTAACTAGCAACTATTTTACTAGTTACTAGCAACTATTTTACTGGTTTCTATTTTACTCATCCTTCTCTTTGCCATACATAGCATGGGAATTTGATATTGGGAATTTATGTATAATGTCAATTCAATAATACAGTTTAGGTTATTATGAGCAGTTTGAGCTTGATAAATGATACCTTCTGCTTATCTTAAAGTAACTTTTTGATTTAAATGTATTAATTTGGTATTCTGAAAAAATACATACTAACTATATCTGGACTATGGGAGAACCCGAACTAAAAGACTGGGGTTACTTACCAGTAATTGGAGTTCTCTGACTGAAAATTTACTCCATAGATCCACATATTTTGGAGTTATTCCCATGTACCACCTCAAGGAATTGGGAGCTGTTAAAATGAGAATTTCCAGAAGGTTGGCACAACCTTAAGGCATGTGCCAAGTGCTGGTTGATTCCCTTTCTGTGCAAGCCTCAAAAGCTTAACACCCACCTTTGTTCTAATTACACAGGACAGGATGTGTTTATGAGTAATAGTTCTTGAAAGATTACCTAATCAAAGAATTCCAGTTACCAGTAGGGACTCCTTATTTCTTCATTTTATTCTAACATAAACATTTACTTTTTAAAAATTGAGAGCAGTATCAATCCTAAGTCAAAAACATTTTAGTATACTTTTTAGTAGGTTTATTAGTGTCAGACACATGTTTCCTACCTTGAGCTTGCAGTTTTCTTAGCAACTTTGCATCTGTGTTATCTAGGAATTCAGCACTGCCAACATTTGGAGGTCGACCCTTCCGACGTCTCATCCTGGATTCCTCTCTTGCTCGCTGTCTATCTGGATTTGGTGGTCTTCCTCTACGACCTTCCATTGCCCTGATACGAGGAATGACATCCTCTTCTTTCAAAAGACACCACTGCATTCCCTTTTGATTAACATTTTATAGAAATAATATATTACAAACAAAATCAACATGAGAGACCAATATGTCAGAAAATTCTACTTAAAAATCACATACATTTAAAAATGTCTAACATTGGTATAAACTTTAGGAATTTCTTTTGTTTCTTTTTTTGAGATGGAGTTTTGCTCTTGTTGCCTAGGCTGGAGTGCAATGGTGCAATCTCGGCTTGCTGCAACCTCTGCCTCCTGGGTTCAAGTGATTCTCCTGCCTCAGCCTCCCAAGTGGCTGGGATTACCAGTATGTGCCACCACACCTGGCTAATTTTGTATTTTTAGTAGAGACGGAGTTTCTCCATGTTGGTCAGGCTGGTCTTGAACTCCCAACTTTAGGCGATCTGCCCACCTTGGCCTCCCAAAGTGCTGGGATTACAGATATGAGCTACCACACCCGGCCAGGAATTTTATTTTTAAATTAAACTTAGATGTATAATTGTTTATGGCTTTTGGCATATCTTTAATATTCTTACTTTAATGACTTAAGCTTTATTAAATATATATAGAGATTTGTATTTATATCTATAAACACAGAGATATACATCTTAATCACACTTCCTGAACTATAATGACCATTGAGTTAGCAGACATTTAAAAATATTAGTTGTGCAATGATGCCACTATAGATTGATCTTATTGGGCACCAGTTAAACCAAAACACTAAGCTACCTAAATAATAGATGAAAGTTTCTCTTAATAAATATTACAGCTAATAAATTAAGACAGAGGGAGTTAGAATATCAGCATTCCGCAATACCTAATGAATTAGTGGACCAAAGCAATGAACTTGAATGGTTGCCTATCATCAAAAAGAGACACAACCAGACAGCTGTTAGCCTCCTCATGGAGGCTCATACAATCACCTATAAAGTAGTATTGCCCCTCACACATAACACACAAAAATCAAACCTGGATTTGATCAGCCTGGGTGACAGAGTGAGACCCTGTTTCAAAAAAACAAAAACAAAAACAAAGAAACAAAACTCATATACCCCATAAATACATATACCCTCTATGTACTTATAAAAATGAAAAAAATTCAAAAGAAATTACATATTAAAGTACAATAATGGTACTATGGTTATAAGTCCTTATCTTTTAGAAACACAAATGGAAACATTCCTTCAACAAATTTTGGAAGGGAGAAGTAGATGAGGGTACATGTAAAACAGTATTGGTCAAAACGATAATTCCTAAAGCTTATGATGGGTACAAGGTATATATTATCAGTCCATCTACTTCTGTATATATTTGAGATTTCCTATGATAAGCCTCCTAGTGGAGGCACACACCAAACAATACTAGTGTATTATAAAAATAAGCGTGCTTAGCACATAAATACATGTATCGTGTATGTGTCAATCAAAACAAAAACAGTATGTTATATTACCTTCTAGTCCAAAACAATATATTCGGATATACGATATATCTTTTTAAAATAACTGTCTTATTTCTTTTTAAGAGTTAATTCCTTCAGTATGAAGGTTAAGGAAAATTTTAAAACGTATTTTTCTCTAAAAATATCCCCAAAGTAGAAATTTTGGTTGAGTCACTAGAAGAAACCGTACAACCAAAAATAACCCAAAGTTCTTGAATTTTACTTAATACCATAATTTGCCTAACCTGGGGTAAGAAGTCTATGACTATTGCAGTTAATGGGTACTAAATTGTACATGATTATGGATAATAGCTACATCTCACATTCCAAGTATTGTGTTTTGTTCCAGATACTTTGAATGTACGTTAATCTTCACAACATTTCTATCTCATATGGTGGGCTTTTTTGTTTTTACATTACAATTGAGGAGATTCAGGCCGAGTGAGGTTGAATAGACAGCAAAGAAACAGAACTGTCATTCAAACTCACGACTGCCTCACTCTAAAACCTGTGCACTTGACCACTGTTAAGTACTTGATGTTATAAAGATGTTCTTTTACTTGATAAATGACGGACCACAACATTTAGCCATGAAAGCACAGCCAAGATTATGTTAAGACTGTCAGAAAAAATTTAATGCATACGTTCATACATATATATTTATGCTAAAAATAACATCTACACTAATTCCTTTCAGTAATTCTTATGTTAAAAATATTTTTAAAAATTATTTCTAAGGAAAACGAAAATTTTTTGCTGAGATTCCAAATGAAGTCAATAGAAACGATAGTTGTACGAAGTGTATTTTTAGGCCAAAAGCCACTGAAAGGGAAGACATCAGAATAGTTTCATGTTAGGTTATGTTCACTACCATGGGGAGCTTTTGATTAGTTTAGGTTTTCATTTTTTTATTATGTTCTTAAGCACCAAGGCAGCATGTATTATATAAATTGAAAAATATAAAAGTGACATTCATGACACTTTGAAGAGTGATTAATAAAAGCCTGTAAACAAATCTGTATTTGGTTTTTAAAGTATCTTATTAATAATAAAAAATTTTTGGCCAATATTTTAAAGTTTTATCAATGTTTCTTATCCAGATACAAGTTTTACATAGTTACATTTTTATTCAGCTAGTAAAATACACCTGTGTCAAAAGAGGAACAAAATATGTTGGTGCCTAAAACTTACCAGACAAATATAGTGATCATATCATTCACATTTTTGCCCTTGG
Organism: Cebus imitator; assembly: GCF_001604975.1. Taxonomy (NCBI): domain Eukaryota; kingdom Metazoa; phylum Chordata; class Mammalia; order Primates; family Cebidae; genus Cebus; species Cebus imitator. The sequence continues at coordinate 3,724,399 of NW_016107325.1, forward strand.
CATTTAAAAAGTAAATGCTTCCTAATGAGACTGCATATATTGAATTATTTATAATATTTTCTGACACCTAGATTTTAGAAAATGAGAAAAGAATCATTAGGAAAATCTGACACTTATACTACAGTTTTAATTCACTGAAGAGACAAAATAATTGTAGGTGACAACAAGTAGTATTTTTCTCAATAAACTTTTCCTCAGGAAAAGCAAATACAATTTATGTCATTTTATTCACATGCCATTGGCTTGTCAATCAGAAATTATATATCAAAAGAATTTAATTCTTTTTTCTTGATTTCTGAGACTTAAGATAGTAAATACTGAAAATAACTATTCTTGACTAAGATTTTAAAAATATGGATAAGAAAAGATGATCAACAAGATGGAGATGGCAGAATATTATGTTTTTGTTTTTTTGAGATAGAGTCTCACTCTGTTGCCCAGGCTGGAGTACAGTGCCAAGATCTTGGCTCACTGCAACCTCTGCCTCCTGGGTTCAAGCGATTCTCTTGCCTCAGCCTCCCAAGTAGCTGGGATTACAAGCGCCCACCACTACACTTGGCTAATTTTTGTATTTTTAGTAGAGACGGGGTTTCGACATGTTGGCCAGGCCAGTCTCAAACTCCCGACCTCAGGTGATCCGCCCGCTTCAGCCTCCCAAAGTGCTAGAATTACCAGCAGGAGCCACTGTGCCTGGACAAGATTATGTTAGTTATATTATTCTAATTCTGCTTTCAAAAGTTGCTAATTTGTATTCTTAGTGAATAATACATTCAGATCTATAAATACTACAAAGAGAAAAAAGGAAAAAAGAAAAGGGTTTATGTTTTATTTCAGAAGACTGAATAATTCAGGTAAATAAGTTAATGAAATAAGTGAAAGTACACTGTAAAGTTGTACTATATTATAAAAATGAAGTTTCCACTACTTAAATATTTGTTGAGGCACCTTTACTCTGAGCAAGGCATAACATTATCTAAAGATGAGCTACAGAGAGTCCTTTTCCCTAAAGAACCACATTTTTAGCAAGGACCTTAGGCTCAAGTCTATTCTAAGGCAGGTGACCCTAGGACCACACCCTGGGTAGTAATGTATTAAAAAAAGAGTTTAGAGGTTGGGAGAGAAAGTTGTCTAAACTGTCCATATAAAAATTATGATGGCCTGGATTACAGCACAGGAGTTAGAGCTGGAAAGGGAGACGAATAGTACATTGGTCTTTCAGGAGAGAGAATGGACTGAAATTGAATACTGCCTGGATGTGAAGCAGGAAAGTCTGGATGTAACTCAGAAAGGCAGTTAAGGTTTGGAATAGTTTCTAAACCACATGAAAAAGGGAAATACATGGCAATGAGGTTTTTTTACTGAATACATAAGGATGGAGAAATATTTGAGAAAACTGGCAAATTTATTTGCTCAATTTTTTTTATGAAATAAACAGATTTTTAAAGAAAGAAAACATTTCTTTTTAGTGTGTTCTTAATTCTGTATTCAGAAATTCAAAAAAGATCATGAAATTTATTTTAAATATGACCTTCCTATTTCAACATTTCTGTTATATAGTCTTCATAAATAAATGACTTCAAAGGATAGGTGAACCCTTCATGAGCAACTGGTTTGTCTTCACCTAATCTCAGACAGTAAATTGCCTAATTAACTGGGTTTCCCATGTCTCACTGAAAGCTAGAATAAATATGTGGTTTAGCAGCCACATGTTTAGATCTTAATGGGATGTGTTCTCAAGTCTCATTCCTGATTCAATTTTACTTCCTGGCTTGTCTTCTTCTTTTGTTGCTCCCATTTAAAAAAAATACTTGTAAGCTGATTTATTTTTGGTGAAAAGCAGTATATAATTGCGAAAATGCAGTAAACCAGTCCACCAAAAGCCGAATAGCTGAATGATTTATTTGCCAAGTTATGGATGACTTTTTTTTTTTTTTTTTTTTTTGAGACGGAGTTTCGCTCTTGTTGCCCAGGCTGGAGTGCAATGGCGCGATCTCGGCTCACCGCAACCTCCGCTTCCTGAGTTCAGACAATTCTCCTGCCTCAGCCTCCTGAGTAGCTGGGACTACAGACACGCGCCACCATGCCCAGCTAATTTTTTTGTAGTTTTAGTAGAGACGGGGTTTCACCATGTTGACCAGGATGGTCTCGATCTCTTGACCTTGTGATCCACCCGCCTCAGCCTCCCAAAGTGCTGGGATTACAGGCTTGAGCCACTGCGCCTGGCCGGATGACTCTTTTTTTTAACTTTTAGTATCACCAAGACTATGATGCAGCAATGTCACCATGGATTTATAGTCCTGTGCCACTAGATGTGCAGCTTCCCAAGTTAACATTTGAGATGTTTAGTACTGTACTTCTTGAATGCTCTGTCTTATATAAGTGAATGGACGGACTTTCCCCTATTCTTCTCATATTTTTCTGGTTTGAGAACTATTATCTATCCTAGTCCTTGCTTACGGCAGTAAAACAGTTGTGTATGTTTTAAATACGGATTATGGCAATTGGTGTGACAATTTAAGGCCAATTAGTAATTCAGTGGATTGATCATTTACCAAATTGATTTCTGGTTAAATAATTTTCAGTAAATTTAATAGCTTGAGTAAACAAAGTTAATTTTTTACTACCTTTCTTTTTGAAATTATACTTTCAGAATCCTTTACTTCCTAATTTGTTTACATGAAACCTTTAGAACATCACACCTAAAAGCATATAGATCTTAAAGACCTCTTATATATATTTACATTACAGATGAGAGAAGTTAGCTTCAATGTTTCAAAGTAATGTAAGATACTAAATTACCCTCCTAGAACTAAAAAAATTCTTAGGGCATGAGCAAAGAAAGGGTATCAGATATTTGTGACAAAATTTGGCAATTCATATAAAAAATTAACATCATGAGGAAAAAAATCAAAATTTTGTTGGTTCCTTATGCCTATTTCACAGTTTAGTATTATATATATTTCTAGCTACTTAACAGTGCCAGAGGTAGGTAGCAAGAGGATGACATATTATAAACTTTATGACAGATATTCTTAAGCCACCCTACTCATATAGCTTATTATACCATACACTACATAGCACTTAAAAGATGTGAAAGAGTAAGAACCGTGAGGAAAGGTGTCATCTGTTAAAAACAGGTGAGAAAGACGTGGTTTGATACAGTTGTTTCCACAACGCTGGCTACGCTTTCTACTTACTCATAGCATGTCATCCTCTAATAGTCACGACTTTCTATCTCCTCCTCCTATATCTTCCTCCTAAAATCTTGGATTCATATAGTTGTCCTCTTAGTACAGGCCTTGCCTAGCCACAAAAATCCTACCTGGTAGATCAGTGACGTAAATTTCCAGACTTTTACATTTCTGGTACTGATCCTTCATGTTTCTCAGTGTCCATTCGTGCCCACAGCTATGTTGCATTAGGTGTGACAGTTAACAGCAGAGCTGAATTAGAACTCTGGTTGTTGACTCCCAATCTTTTATTCTATACTTAACTCGAAATAATTACCAGCATTATAAGTGTGCCAGAAACTGTGTGTTGCCTACCTTATTGTGAAGCCTCCTCTTACTCCTTATTAACAAAACCCTAAGTTTTAGCTGGGCAGCATTGTGCCTACTGTTTTATCTTCCCCAGAGAATAAGCTTCTCCAAACCAATACTCATTTTTTTGTACTCTTCAGTTTCTCTATGAACACTAGCTTCTCCTCAAAGTCAGGCTTTCAGTTTCCTTTCTGTACTGAAAAATGTGTTCACAATTTGCTCTACAGTAAAATGCCTTTAGGGGACATTTATGTGGGGAAAAAAATGCCTGGCACTTTAAGTGTTTGCCATAAATATTTATTGATTAAATGACTCAGAACAAAGGCTCTTTTCGGTAAGAACTGTAGACATTTTACTTTTTATGGACTTGTACATTTTTAAAAAGAAGAAACGCTGTACTTCTTTCTAAATGCAACATCTCAAAGAAAATAAGCAACATTTTTCTGAGTCATTTTAAACTTGCTTCTTCTTTGTATCTTTCAATTTTATGCATTTTTTTGGCCTGATAACAACAGACATTCCACACAATGCTTCTAAACCACCTGGTTAAAAAAAATAAAGTCTTTATGCTTAGATATATAGTTTTCTACAATTCAAAAAAATGCTTTTCAAGGTAGATCATCATATATTTCAAAATAATATGTCATTAACAATTTATTTTGATGTCTTCCTCTATTCCTAAGTAATATGTAAATATCTCTTACCTTAGTATTGTATTTAGGTAAATAAAAATAATGCTATTTTATTGCCAGAATATGTCTAGCTCAACCTTACTTTCTTTTATTCTGACAATCAAACACAAAGTAAAATAAAAACAATGACATTTTATTCAACAAGTTTTTTATAATGTGACAAAACAGAAATCCAAAGGAAATTTATTTACCTTACACCATTTTCAAAGGGGTTTCTAAAACTGCTAACAGAAATCCATTAAAAGGTATCCAGCCAGTATAGCATAGACTTATAAAGAGTACTATAATTGTTTTGTTCCATGAAGTCTATATCACTCCTCTAAAATCAAGATTTTTACATAAGCTGGTAAGAAATGTTTGAAAACTATCAGTAGATGCTGAAAAGTAGCTGACTCTACAAATTCCTCACTACATCTGTGGACCAAAATAAATAAAACTGATAATGAATACATTAAGTGTATCTTATTCCCTATTTCTTTCTTTCCTTTTTTTTAAAATTAGAGACAGGGTCTCAAGTCTGTCACCCAGGCTGGAGTACAATGGCATGATCATAGTTCTTTGTAGTCTCAAACTCGTGGGCTAAAGCAGTCCTTCCACCTCAGGCTCTCAGGGAGCTGGGACTACAGGCATGCACCACCATGCCCAGGTAATATTTTATTTTTTGTAGAGAAGGAGTCTCAATATGTTGGTCAGGCTAGTCTTGAATTCCCAGCCTTAGGTGATCCCCTTGCCTCAGCCTCCCAAAGTGTTGGGATTACAGGTATGAGCCACTGTACTGGGCGTTTTATCCCTATTTCATTTGTAATCCTATTTTCTTGAATTAAGGGCATCTCTTCTTTTTAAAGGTATAAATTAGACTGTTGTCCTTCAGTTAATGATCAATTTACCTAAATTTTAATAAATACATGCTCATATACCTCTCATCTTATTGTACTATACAAAAATTACTTAATATTTTCAACAAGTGTGTGCTGTTAATATTAATAATTATATATATATATATATATATATATATAATCATAACTTAAGCCCAGAAATATCTTGAATCAAACAATGATTACCTTATGCAAAATATCCATGGTACTCAACAACAACAACAAAAAGGCATCCAAATAGGAAGAGAGGAAATCAACCTATCTGTCTTAAGATACAATGATTCTATACCTAGAAAACCCTACAGACTTTGACAACAGGCTCCTAGGACTGATAAATTCAGTAAAGTTTCAGGATACAACATCAATATACAAAAGTCAGTAACATTTCTATATGCCAATAGCATCCAAGCTGATAGCCAAATCAAGAATGCAATCTCATTTACAATAATAGCTACAAAAAGAATAAAATACCTAGGAATATAGCTATCCAAGGAAGTAAAAGATCTCTACAATGAAAATTACAAAACACTGCTGAAAGCAATCAGAGAAGACACAAATGGGAAAATGTTCCATGCTTATTGATAGGAAGAATCAATATTGTTAAAATGGCCATATTGCCCAAAGCAATTTACAGATTCAAAGTTTATTCCTATCAAACCACCCATGTCATTTTTCACAGAATCAGAATAAAACTATTATAAAATTCACATGAAACCAAAAGAATCCAAATTGCCAAAGCAATCTAAGCTAAAAGAACAAAGCTGGAGGCATCACACTTACCTGACTTCCAGCTATACTACAAGGCTACAGTAACCAAAACAGCATGGTACTGGTACCAAAACAGACACACAGACCAATGGAACAGGACAGAGAACCCAGAAATAAGACTGTACACCCATGACCATCTGATTTTTGACAAAGTCAACAATAACAAGCAATAAAGAACTCCCTTATTCAATAAATGGTGCTAGGATAACTGACTAGACATATGCAGAAGATTGAAAGTAGACCCCTTCCTTTCATCATATACAAAAATTAACTCTACATGGATTAAAGACTTAAATGTAGGATCTAAAACTATAAATTGTTAGGAGCAAAACTAGGAAATGCCATTCTGAACATCAGCCTTGGCAAATAATTTATTACTAAGTCCCTAAAAGCAACTGCAACAAAAATAAAAATTGACAATTGAGACCTAATTAAACTAGAGCTTCTGTACAGCAAAAGAAACTATCAACAGACAACCTACAGAATGGGAGCAAATATTCACAAGCTATACGTCTGAAAAAGGTGTAATATCTAGATTCTATAAGAAACTTAATTCAACAAACAAAAAATAACCCCATTAAAAAATGAACATGAATAACATTTCTGAAAAAAGAGATACACATGGAGCCAACAAATACACGCAGAAATGCTCAGCATCCTTAAACATTAAAGAAATGCAAATCAAAACCACAATGAAATACCATCTCATTCTGACACTAGTCAGAATGGCTATTAAAAAAGGGTTTTTGAATTACGGGCTTTTTTCTTTAAAAAATAATATTAAAAACAAAGAAATTCTTAAATGTAAGAAACAATGATTTTATCTTTTCTGAAATAAAATATTGATGGGCTGCTGTTTCTCTTTCAGATTTATCACAGGTTGCTGTATAGACTTTGGGGTGAGGGGACTTGTTTGTTATTTTCAATTAACTTTTTTACTTCTTTAGTATTTAATGTTGAGATTAATGGCCTTAGATGTAAATTATACTTCTGGAAGGAATAAATCATTTTCTCAACAAACAAGAGAAAAACCCAAAATTCTGTACTGCAGATATTATCTTCTAGCAGAAAGTATTATCTCCTAAATTTTACACGTAAAATATGGAGAACTGGAATTCCACTGATATAATTTTTGTAATGTGTCAAGTAAAATTAGAACATACAGAACTATTGTTGGGGGTTTAGGGATATGTTTTAAGAGGAAAAAGTCTGGGCACAGTGGCGTACACCTGTAATACCAACACTTTGGGAGGGCAAGGCTGGCAGATCATGAGGTCAAGAGATCGAGACGATCCTGATCAACATACTGAAACCCTGTCTCTACTAAAAATACAAAAATTAACTGGGCTTGGTGGCATGTGCCTGTAGTCCCAGCTACTAGGGAGGCTGAGGCAGGAGAATCGCTGGAACCTGGGAGGTATAGTGGATAGTGTCACTGTACTCTGGCCTGGCGACAGGGCAAGGCTCCATCTCAAAAACAAAAACAAAAAAACGAAGAGAAAAAAATGATGGAGAAACTATATTTCCCTGGCAAATGTTTTAATAGGAGAATAGAGTTGTCCCTTGGCAAACAGGACCCCCCTCTATGAATACCAACATCTGCAGATATTCAAGTCCCTGAATAAAAATAACACTGTATTGGCATATAACCTATACCTACCTTCCTGAATACTTTAAATCATCTCCAGATTACCTATAATATCAAACGCAATATAAATGTTACCTAAATAGTTGTTACATTATACTCTTTAGAGAATCATGACAAGGAAAAATGTCTGCACATGTCGAGTACAGATACAATTTTTTTTCCTGAGTATTTTCAATCCATAATTGGTCGAATCCACAAATGCAGAAAACACAGATATGGAGGGCTGACTATACTAATGGATCTGCAATACAGCATTTCATTTGCTATCAGACACCCCAATAGACATATGATCGCTTGGAAAACTATAGTTGTAACACTTAAGATCATTTTGTACAATTTCCATGTATTTGGAAAACTATGATTTCTCAGCCTTTTTAGATTAAACAGAATAGAAGTATTTACTTTTAAACGACAGGAAATTTTTTTCCTGTTGTTTTTTTTTTAAGACCAAGTCTCACTCTGTCACCTAGGTTGGAGTGTAGTGGCTCAATCTTGGCTCACTGCAACCTCTGCCTCCCAGGTTCAAGCAGTTTTCCCTGCCTCAGTCTCTCAAGTAGCTGGGACTATAGGTTCCCACCACCATGCTCAGCTAATTTTTGTATTTTTAGTAGAGACTGGGTTTTACCACGTTGGCTAGGCTGGTCTCAAACTCCTGACCTTAAATGATCCGCCCACCTTGGCCTCCCAAAGTGCTCAGATTGCAGGCATGAGCCACTACACCTGGCCTGTTTTTCACATTATATACATAAAACAAGCAAATATTAGAAAAGATACAACACGTAAAAAATGTAGAAAGCAAAAAAAAAAAAAAAAATCCATTATCACCATTACATCCATTATTAGTTTTGACAAATTTTCTTCTAGTCTTTTAATATGCATTTTTTTAAACATGTTTCATCATCCAATCACTTATACAATTTGCATAAAAGCAGATCTATTGTAAACATATATGATCATCATTGTAGCTTTGTGCCACACTATATTTTACATCTTCTACAAAATTTAGGGTGATCAAAATTATTTCACATCATAATTACTGTAACAAAAATTCATAATCTTGGTTTTCATAGAAAATTCTTATATAATGATATACATTTCCAGTTAACCATATGCTTATACCTATGAATCATATAATCCAGTATATAGAAATATACATGGTTTTATAACTTTATGCATTTCTAATTAATTAACTAGAACACTTTTTTGGATGACTTACCTTTAATTGTTCTCTAAAAGTATCCTGAAATCTTGTGTACTAATTTTGGTTTTAGCTAAAACAAATGCTCTGAAAATTACAAATGTTTTCACCTAGCACTCTGCTGAAATATTAGTGGCTTAACATATTTGGCTTTAGTAATTCATCCTATTTCCTTGATTGGAATTTATCTCAACAAGACAATATGCATTTGGAAAACACTGATTATATTTAATAAAAAGTGAATGGATGTCAAAGAACATGCTACTCTGTGTAATGAGGCTTTTTAGATTAGGTCTAATTGTCACTGATATAAAACTAAAAATCCTTTATGTGATAAATAGCAATTAGCTTTCCTCTCAGAACAAAAATCTAGTGAACTTAAAACCATAAAGATATCTTTGGCATAAATAATACAAGTGAGAATCTGACAACATGAACCAAAAATTAAAAAAAATTTTTTTTAAGTTTCTAATATGTTTTAGGGCTATAAAACTGATTTAGTGTACATAGAATGTGTAACACTGTGGTTCACTACAATTCTAAGAATCTGGTGACAGATTTAGTCTAAGTCAAATTTTTTTTTTGCTTAAAAAGAAAGAAAAATAGAAAACCCTAGAATATATTTCTATATATTTCTATAAATCTCAAAAAAACACATTTTGGCATTTTACAAATACCAATAAAGAGACAGGTAGATCTGGACATAAATTCTTTCTTTAAAAGTCATGGACTACAATAGAAAATAGGTTACATGATCTACGCAAAAGATTACTTTTTTAGAAACCTTGAGTTCTAGTTATGTCTCATCCTTGTTGATGTTGTGTGGCCTTAAAAAATTCATTTAAGCTTCGAAACTCATTCGCCTAATTTTAAGAAACTCTTGCAGAATAAGGAAGACCTTTTCCATTTCTAAATTGTAAAATTAAAGGGTAAGATAGGATAGAAAAACCTGCCTATTCACAAAATTTTAATTGCCAAAAATTTTTTTTCTATGCATTACAATGGGACAGAAGAGAGAGAGGTTCAATCAAGAAAAAAAATATCAACTTCAGCTGGCTGAGCATTTTAGCCTTTTTGAAACATTTTTATGCACATGATCTCATTTTAATATTGTCATAATCCTATGAGGCAGAAGTGTAATTATAATCGTCTCTATTTGGCAGATAACAAAATTGAGGGAAAAGGGGGCATTATTTTGTTATTGTTCAAAATTACAAGAGTATACAAGAGTATTTCGTGGATTAACAAGAATCTAGGTCTCATCACTCCTTAACTGGGACCCCTTTCAATGCAGCTAAAGGTAGTAATAAGCACATGCAGCTGAATACAACTAAGGAACAAAGGGAAAGCATTAAAGGAAAATACAGGAAATGAGATCTCCTTGGTGGGTTTTTTTTGCTGACTGGTGAGGTTGTGTGCTTAATACCGTAAGCTCAAAGGAGCTGTGGTGATATGTTCTGAAATGTGCACCAATTAATGTAAAAAGTGAATTTCTGCAAAAACCAGAAATTTCATTCATCTAATTTTAAGAAATGACAAAAAAAAAACTTATCAAACTTGTAAAAATGCATCATATAGTGTAGCATAATCAAATGGACAAGATTCTTCTAAAACACTAGGACATATATATCCTCTTTTGGATTGACTTATAATAATAGGGGTTTCATATTCAAATTAGATTTTAAAACTAGCTGTACTTTTCAGGAAACTAATGTTTTCCTATATTTCATATGAACATCCAGATACTTTTATACCTGTATAAACTGTAAAGTTATAGGTTGAAACAGGAAAAATTTACTTAAATATGAAAAAGATACCTATTATGTCAAAGCCCCTTGTTAAACATAGTAAACTGAGGCCTTAATGAGTGCTTACCACAAAGTTATATGTATAGCCATATGAATTAATTAATGAAAGGCAATGTTCCAGAGTGTAGTGAAATTTACTTCATTTGGTTATGGTACTACTTTTTGGTTCAAAGACTATACTTTTTAAAAAGTGGATACCTGCGGTCCATCTCTGGCTTCATAGAAGTCACCCACTCTTATTTTTGCACTGAAGCTGAAATTGTCCCTTGAGATATCCATTATTCCATTTCTGCTGAGATACTGAAAAAATCACATATTTTTCCACTTCAGGTTTTAATAATTACAACCCAGCTTTCATGTATTGCTAGCTTCACGGCACTAATGTTTTGCATACTCTATCAAGGGGCTATAAATTTATAGGAGATCAATTTAGGTTATGTACAATAGTCCCATACAAGAGAATATTAAGTATCAAGGAACTTTATCCGAGAAAGGAGTACACTTTTTTTTTTGTACATGATCATGCTTAATAGGCACCAAATGTACATTATTTGGTGAAAAGTATGTACCTTTATTACTTCAGGGTACTGCCTAAGTTTCTTTCCACATGGAGCATAATATGCTACTTCTCCTTGAAGGCGCCCTCCAAAGTTTCTTATTCTTGTCTCTCTCTGCCAGCTATACATAACAGAAATGAAGGTTATGACATACCTAAAGAAAGCTTTTAAAAATTAAAAAAAAAGTTAAAGTATACATGTTCTCTAGAAAACATGAAAAATAAAAACAAAAATAAACTCCTCCAAAAACCCAAATATATAAACAATTATTTAGATTTTTAGCTAATTCAACTAAAAAAATTGATTCAATTTATAAATATTTAAAATCCAACATTTTCAGAAATCATAATTAATTACTTTGGGTATTCTGACATTTCAGTAACATGTCAATCTGTACTATTTTTTACATCTGAAAAGCTTTAAGTTAGGAATAAAGTAAACCTGGCTGTCTGCTGCTTGAGGTTCATGTACATTCAGTCTGAAAGCTGTCATTTCTAATTAAACCATTTTAGCCAAACTCTGGTTGTGTCTCTCGATTTTGACCAAAGTGGCTTCTACTGTCCTTTAATTCTATCTTCACAAAAACTTCTCATAGTCTCACTGTATTCCTGCCCTTTGCCATCTGATATGCTCTTGGTTCTTTTTCAGTCATGTTCCTACTTGGCTGCAACATCCCACCTCAGCTCTGCCATACCTCAAGGAAACAGGCTTAATTTCAGTTTTCTGATAAATCAAATTCCTTGCCCTTCGCTCTGGCTCTTCTGCTCTAACAAATACTATGCAGCTTATGGACTTCTTTTATTAACTGTAGAGAATAAGAAATCAAGTATACCTCAAACATGCATAAATATATGGGGGAAAAAGAAAAAGGAAAACCTTATTTTGCATACCCATATTCCAATGGAATACGCAGTTCACGTTCATCTGTTACTCTTCTTCTTTTGGAAGTGCCTTTAAAAAAATTCAACTGGTTAAAATAAAAAATGCATTTATATAGATAAGAATCTTTTGATAGTTTAGAAACTTTTCTTTAAAAAAGTATATTTTAATGACTTGAATTATTTAGTGTATTTCTGTAATTTAAACTTTATTTTTAGACGGTTTTCAATAAAACACTGTGTGAGGCAGGGGGCTTTTTTTTCTTCTTTTGGGTCTGAATGACAGAGTTACTGTTTTTTCTCTCTAAAGAAAATACAATCCAAGGTAAAAACATACACCTTTCCTCTCATTTTGTTTTTAAAGAGATGGCTAGAGAAGCAGTACGGAAATAGAGGTTTCGGAAAAACAATTTAAATTATTGACCTTGAAAATATGAGGTTTCAGATGCTGGAAAATTTCAACAGCTGGCTCATATATTTAGAGATGATTTAATTTCTATGTCCATATACATCCATAGCAAAAAACACTACCAGGTCTTTTAATTAACCTAAACCACCAAGGAGCAGGATTAGGATTTTATGTAAAAATTTTCAAAGACAGAGATCAAGTTTCAGAAATGCAAATAAATTCACCTAAAATTAGTAGAACGTCATACTGGTTGGTATGTGGTAAATAAAAGCAAAGCTAGAAACTGATAAGAGGAGAGTGAAATAAGTAAAACAGCAATATATTTTACTATATACATTTATTTTTGTAGACATTGAATGAGAACTGAAAGCAGTTTTGAAATATTAAATGAAGACCTCTAGGAATTTATAAAAAGTCAAATAGGAAAAAAAAAAAAAAGACATGGCATGTTAATGGAATAAGAATGCTACTCACTAATAGAAATGACATTGGCTACCTGTTGGGCAGATAGCATCTTAAGTAACCAAGTGAACTTTTTTATAAAGTACAGTTGGCCCTTGAACAACGTGGGTTTGAACTGTGTGATTCCACTTAGATTCAGATTTTCCTCCGCCTCTGTCACCCATGAGACAGCAAGACCAATCCTCTTCTTCCTCAGCCTACTCAACATGAAGATGAGAATGAAGAACTTTATGATGATCCACTTCCACGTAATGAAGAGTAAACACATTTTCTCTTGCTTATGACTTTCTAACATTTTTCTTTTCTCTTTATTGTAAGAATACAGTATATAACACATACAACATATATTAATTGACTATTCATGTAATCAGTAAGGCTTCTGGTCAACAGTAGGCTAACAGTAGTTAAGTTTTTGAGGAAACAAAAGTTACATACAGATTTTCAATTGTTTAGGGGCCAGTGCCCCTAAACCCTGCATTGTTCAAGGGTTAACTGTACAAAAAAGTCCAATTGTCAGTTAAATTCTATATTCTAGACGCACAAACTGAACACAAAAGCAGAAAAGATTCAAAAACAAAAGAACTGTCATCAGTCAGATCCTTAAACTGGAAGCTCAGGGGGAAAAAAAGACCAGGTAATGGGTCATATCCTTTGAAAATACATGCTGACCTTCCTTAGCCAACCTAAAATCTAGCTTTAATCTTGATTCCCATGAGATCATCTCCAGAACACTCTACCAATAAAAATTCTTGCTATGGGCTGACTTCTACTTTAGAATAATAAAAATAAAGTGTAGGTACCAGAGTGTGGGCTTGAAGTAAGTGTGGAAGAAGATGTACCAAGAAAAGCAGGTGACTGGGATTCAGAACATAAGGCAGCAGGAGCAGAGCCTGGGGCTTTTGCTATGTGGAGGTTACGAGGTGTTGAGTGAGCTGTGAGACTCATGGAAGGGCTTTTGACAGAGGAAGTTGTTTTATTCAGTTTCATTGAAGTTTTCTCTCCTTCAGTATCACTATCTGATTCATCTTGGTCTTTATCATCATCATCTTCTTCTTCTGATCCTTCTGTATCTGATTCTGAATTACTATCTGATTCTGGGAAGTAAAAGAAGCATTTGTATATTATAACTAGATAATCACCAATAATTTGCAGTTTGTATCTAAATGGACTAGTTCAGGAACCAGCACCTGTGAATGAGAACTCAAATGAGCACTTTTCCTGAAGAGTAAATATTATAAGCTATTTGAGAATAATATATGTAGGCTATAAATCTTCAAAAAAAATTTAAAGTGTAAGTTTTACTCAACACTTTAATCATAAAACAGTTCTCATGTGACACTATTCACATGAATTATGCTTAATGGCTTCTTAATAATTTTTTTATTTAATGGAGAAACTAAAGTAAAAGAGGGAATTAAACTGACTATTCACACTAACAGATTCCAATGGCTTAAGAAGTATATAGGTCGAATATGAGAAAGAGAAATCTGGAACTACCATCATACTTTCATTTGGGCTTTGGAGTAAAACAAAACAATTTTCAACAGGAGATTCTTGGTTTTTTGGCTGCAGTTTTTCTATTTACATACAAGACTTCGGGCTTTTCAGGCCTCTCAAAAAATTAGGCTTACAGAAGTAATTATAGTAGGATAATTTAATAATTTGTTTGTTCTAGCTATATAATCCTATGCATGATGCATCCATTCCTCTAGATATGTAAAATCTATTACTAGATTAAACTTAATAAACATAACAGTGATACTTAGACTGTTTCCTCATAGTTCCCAGAACAATAGCTCCTGTGGAATTCTGGTTTGTGTGACACTATTTGCCTATATTGAAATTTATTATAAAAATTAGTTTTAAAAGTTAAGAATATTGATATTTATGATCATGCAAAGTTGTTTTATGGGAACCCCAGGAAGAGTGGTTCTTACCCTGAGCACAAAATTTGTTTTTAACTTACAGATACTTTAAATTGTATATCTGAGTATATTTTCCTGTTCAATTAGCTGCTAAAATAATTACTTGAATCTGTAGCTGACCAGTAACAAATCGACAAACATTTATAATGTGTATTTAATTTGTGTATTCACAATTTAAGCTCTCTTGTATTTTATGTTTTCAATCTTCTGTGGAATGAGGAGAGGGAAGGAAAATAAAAATACAAAGAAGTTAACCCCCAACCCAGCAAAAAACAAAAAAAAGTAGAAAGTGACTCAAAATTAAATCAGAGAGTACTGTATGTGCTATTTAATGAATTCTGTGTTATTGTTGGACATTTATAGTGATTTAGGTTTTTGGTACCTCCTGAATGACTGTGACTATAATTTTACCTTTTCTCAAAACAGCTGGTGATATATTTTAACAAGTAGCAGAAGAAATAAAAAAACAGTGGTCCTAAATGAAATAAAAATTAACCAAGTTGATGAAATTATGTCTTAATTATGTATCATTTGTATTCACTCTAAAGTGATTATTTATTTAATGTCAAATGAATAACATGCTGAGAACCTGACTTAGGATTTCCAGTATCAATTACTCCTGTATTTTACAAACTCATTATAGAAATGCAAAAAGCTGTGTGAGACATAGTAAATGACACTGATTTTAAGTCTGAATTAAGAAGCCCTTTAAAATGTTTGATTCAGATAGCATTTAGAAAAATAAATTTTAAAATGAAAATAACCTGATTGGCTGTCGTCAGATTCATCATCTTCATCATCTTCCTCATCTTCTTCCTCATCATCTTCCTCTTCATCCTCATTTGAATCTTCAGAATCTTTACTACTGGGAATGTCTGAATCTGTTCCTCTGAATTGTTCCACTAAAGATTTTGCAGGATGGGAGTGATGCTGTGTTTTTACTGGGTTTACATTATCGCTAATTGCTTTTTCCTTCCCTTGACTATGCAGGATGGGAGAGGCAGAGGGCATTACAGGTGTCTGATTGCCAGGGGTTCTTCTGCCACTTGTACTCAAATTTACAGGTGAGGAAAAAGGGGTGCTACTTGCAGCAATAATGTTTTCGTTAATCTTGCTCTGCATTTTAGTTTTGGTAGTAAGTGCTAGAGGAGCTTCTTGAATGACACTTTGAATAACTCCATTTGGTTGGTGATTACCTAAAAGTGCATTTGTCAAGAATGGATTCGGGTGGTTGTTTTCTAATGTTTGTTTTGGATGTGCTGGTGAACTAGAGGTTGCTTTTGGATTTGACAAAGCTGCAATAACCTTCTTCAGGCTCTTAGATGACTCTTGTTTCTTTAATTGTGATGGGAATGACTGTTTATATTGTTCCTGTTGAAACATAAGTTAAAAAACATAACAAAATGTGCCAAAAAACAAAGATTGCTTTTATTTGCTTTCAATATCTAAAACCAAATTACAGCTATCATATCATACACAAATTTAAATCATGATATACAAGTGCTGTAAAAGTAGCAACAGCTATGACTGTTGTTACCTGTATATCATGATTTAAATTTGTTGCTACATCTTGGCTATATCTAATTAAAATTTAATTAGTTTTTCCCCCTCAAAAATTATATGCCTTTTGACTACTCCCTCTTTACTGTTGCTTCAATTTTCATAATAATCCAAACCTGAAACCATATTCTTTGCATGAAATAGCCTTCTTTCGGAATTTTCAAGCTGACAAAATACTGTTTATTCTTCAAGATCCAACCCAAGAAGCTTGCCAGATTTCCCAGCCAGAAGCATTCTTTGCCTCTATCCTTTGCACTCCTTTACCTCTTTATATAGATGTTCCTCAACTTAGCCTGGGTGACTTCCCCATATACTCATTGAAAGTTGAAAATATTGTTAAGTCAAAAATAGATGTAATACACCTAACCTACCAAATATCATAGTTTAGTCTAGCCTACCTTAAATGTGCTGATAACACTCTTATTCGCCTAAAACTGAGCAAAATTACCTACCAACACAGTACACTGTAGAGTATCGGTTGTCTGCCCAGTGATCACGTGGCTGACCAGGATCTGTGGCTCACTGCTGCTGCCCAGCATCAAGGGACTATTATACCACTTTCTACTGAATGTGTATAGCATAGCATTCATGCCATTGTAAAGTTGAAAGATCATAAGTCAAACAGCTCTAAGTTGGCGAGCATATGAACTCTTATGCCATACCACATTTTAGTATACATAGCATATGCCCACATGCCTTAAATCTCTAAGGAGGTAAGTTAACATCCTGAATAATGAATTAGCACTTATTTATTCATCTTTATGGTCTTCCTAAGACATTATTCAGAGCCCTATACTTGGTATGTACTCAAAAAACAATTTTAGGTTGCTGAATGAATAACTTCCTGAGCAAGAAGAACTTCCTTGAAGCAAAGATTTAAGATACTAAGCTGGTGAAAATAGACATTCAACATTCTGTGGGATCTACTTTAGCTTGCTTTTACACACTAACATTCCAGAGTAAACAATTTAGAAAAATACAATTTTCTTGGAAAAGATTAATTTATAAAACATAAAATTTATGTCAATAAAGAAACAAAAAATTATTTAACTATTAGAATCTCCGTGAAAACAATAAAATGAATTTTATCAAGTTACTATAATTAAAATATTAAATAAAAATAAACAGCAGTAGAATTGTTAAAATCTCTTGAGTTAACAGAAGGAACTGAATTTCTTAATCTAAGGTAAAATTCTGCATTGAAAATGACTGCTTTGAAATTAACATCAGCTGTGTTGTCAGCATCAGACCTGGGCTCCTAACACTCAAGTCAGCAAAGATTTGTGACAGAGATTTCGCAAGTGTAAATGCTGATGAAATGTCATATGAAATACTTATTAAATATTTTATTATTATTATTATATTGAGATACAGTCTTGCTCTGTCACCCAGGATGGAGTACAGTGGCAGGATCTTGGCTCACTGCAACCTCTACCTCCTGGGTTCAAGTGATTCTCTTGCCTTAGCTTCCCAGCTAGCTGGGACCACAGGTGCATATCACCACACCCAGCTAATTTGTTTTTGTATTTTTAGGGATTTCACCATGTTGGCCAGGCTGGTCTCAAACTCCTGACCTCAGGTGATCTACCACACTCCCAAAGTACTGAGATTACAGGCATGAGCCACTGCACTTGGCATGAAATACTTATTGAATATTTTAAAGCAGCAGTACTAACAAAGCAATAAGCAATGTAAACTTTTTATCTTAACACCTAAACTGTATTAGTTTAGAAAATTATTAAGATAATTCTTTGCAAATAAAAACTGTCACAATATTTGTACCTAAGGCAATACCTTACAAAGAGAAAGTGCTTAATTAGTAATTATTCAGTTAATTATGGAAAATTATATTAAATAGATATACCTTTTCAATGTGATTTTATAGCAAAATTCTTACATAAAATCTTTAATACATACAAGATTTAAATTTTCGGCAGAAAAATTAGTGTGTTTTTATCTGTTAGAATACAATTATGTTATGTAATAATTTTATAATCTTCTTTATAGGTAGTAAGTTTTCCTTCTAAATATATAGGACCAAAAGGCCATGAAAACAAAAGTCCCTTTAGTTTTATATTTTAATTTTCTCCAACTATTCCTCAATGTAATTCTGAAGAATCACTTCCCACATATTGACACCAACAAGTTTTTAAGAATAGCCAAAAATTACTTTATAATAAAAACATATTTTATTCTAATTATTCTTTTATAGTACATACATTATCCTTTTTAAAATGGGTGGTGTGCAAAAAGGAGATGAAGAGAAAATTGAGACCTGTATAGTAACAAATCTCTTGCTGCTTTAATATAACCATGTGGAAAATAGTGTGGGAAGAGATGGGTTCCAATGTCTGTCCTACTTCCAAGCTCTTGCTCCCCCACCCCTACCTCAGTCTGCAGATCACAAAAAGTCCTCCACATGAATGTCAATAAAAGAAAGCTGACATAAGACCTACAAAATTCCAATCCTAGTATATGTATTCAATCAATCTATATGGATTTAAGTTAGATTGTCTTCAGTGTAAGGGTACTGAAGAATTCAATGACTAATAACCTTTAAGAAAACAATGAACTATAAAAAAAAAAGGAAAAAAAAGAAAATAATGAACTCATGGGGGATGCAGGTAGGTACTTCTAACTCAGTAACAGGTACTGACAAAGAGAAGATAACATCTTTCAGAGTTGAGTCTAATGTGAATGTCCAATTTTATCATCTGTAAATGAGGATAATATTAGTAGCACTCACACATGTTATTACAGAGGAGTTAATGTATGTTCAGCAATTAGAACAATGGTTGGCAAACATTAAATGTTCTACAAGTGTTATCTAATTAGGATGCTTAATAATAATATTTGTAACCAAGAGACAGGATATTGTATGCAAACATAATGCATACAACAGAATCTGAATGTAGTCTATGAAGTAAAATCAACAGCAAGAAAAACAAAGGTGAAAAAATTCTCTAAAGAGTAGTTCCAGTGTTTGTATAAGTAGTAGTTAATATTTCACATAATTCATTAAGAATGGCAAAGGAAAATGTTCTCTTTTTTTTTTTTTTGGTAGAGACAGGGTCTTACTATGTTGCAGAGGTTGGTCTTGAACTCCTAGCCTCAAATATTCCTCCTGCCTTGGCTCCCAAAGTGCTGGGCTTACAGGTGTCAACCACCACCATCTCTGGCCAGAAAGGTGATTCTTTATGAAAGGTTTTTACACTTAAAACTTATAAATTCTAGGACTATAATGGGAAATTATTTGAATTCATTTCTCTAAAAAAAGAATATATTTGGCCGGATGCGGTGGCTCATGCTTATAATCCCAGCACTTTGGGAGGCTGATGCAGGCAGATCACTTGAGGTCAAGAGTTTGAGACCAGCCTGGCCAACATGGTGAAACCCTGTCTCTACTAAACATACAAATATTAGTCAGGTGTGTTGGCACGTGCCTGTAGTCTCAGCTACTAGGAAGGCTGAGGCATGAGTATCCTTGAACCCAGGATGGGGAGGATGCAGTGAGCTGAGATCGTGCCACTGCACTCCAGCCTAGGCCACAGAGTAAGATCCTGTCTCAAAAAAAAAAAAAAAGAATATATTGATATTAGGGAAAAAAAGACACTAATTTGAAATCCAAGTAATTTTGAAGCTTTTCTTATTCAAACATATTTATCCTCTTTTTTCTTTTTCTTTTTTTGAGACAGAGTCTCACTCTGTCACCCAGGCTGGAGTGCAGTGGCATGATCTTAGTTCACTGCAACTTCTGCCTCCCAGGTTCAAGCAACTCTCCTATCTCAGCCTCCAGAGTAGCTAGGATTACACGTGCATGCCACCACACTCAGCTAATTTTTTTGTATTTTCAGTAGAGATGGGGTTTCATCATATTGGTCAGGCTGTTCTTGAACTCCTGACCTCAGGTGATCTGCCTGCCTCAGGTGATCGGCCTCCCAAAGTGCTGGGATTACAAGTGTGAGAGCCATTGCACCTGGCCTATCCCCTTATTTCTAAAACATTAGATCTTGGGAGTGGGGCTTACCTTAGGGATGGGTTGCAGGGGATCTGGAATGACATGATTGCATTGCCAAAAATATGTTAAACAGATACATATGTGAATATAAAATCAGAGCAATTTATTATCTGATGTACATATTCTACTCCTGAACATTAAGAAAGTATTAAAATGAGAGTATAATTTAATTTAAACTTGTATAAGATAATATAGAAGCTATATCTTTTTTTAATAATAAAATTCTTATATAAATCATTTGTAACTCACCCGTTTGGATCTCAATTCACTGGTCAATGAACTAGATTCTTCAGAGGTATTTTTATTCCCTGCTTTAAGAACATCAGGAGAAGGAACTATGAGTTTCATGTAAGTTTCCTTTTTGGCTTGATTTACCAAAGATAAAGGTTTCACATTGGACACCAATCCCGTAGACTGTATTACACTGGTGTGTTTGTTCACAGATTCCTCCTTTGCCTGAGAGCTTTGGAAAATAAATGGAAGCTGCTGTGACAAAACCTGAGGCTGCTTCTGCTGGGATTGGAATGATGAGTGAGTCTGGGATTCAGACGCTAGAGGTAATGGCTGGTGTATTCTTTTTTCCTGGGCTTTTTCGGTTGCTTTCTGTCCATCTGCTTTTGGGTCTGAAATACCATGTAATAGCACCTAGAAATAAAAATGAAAAGGTAACTTCCTAACATCTATTAAGACAAAGAATATAAAGCAGTAAAACCTAGAGATAAAGCGTGCTTTAAAAGTGTTATTAATGCCTTATGATAATATCTAAAAATCTAAAAATTAGTAAAATAAATACCACATGTCCCTTTAAAAATATTTATCCATCTTATATTATTTCTTGTGCAAAAGTATGAGCTCAGAATAATGATTAACTTTAAAACTACAGACTTTGAGAGTCAAGATAAACCAATTAATTCCTAAATATGAATATGTCTGGATACTGTCCATGAAAAAAATTATACCTGGTTGTTACTTTTATGTTGTGCTTCACTCTCTGAATCAGAATCATCATCTTCACTCTCTTCAATACTTTGATCTTCTTCCTCTTCATCTTCTAGATCATCTGAATCACTACTACTCATGCCTTCACTTGAGGTGTCTGACGATGTGCCTGAATCACTCTCACTGTTGCTAGAACTTTCCAAAGCTTTCTTCCTTGGTTTCTGGATAACGACAAGGTATTGGCAAGGCTTTATTTCTGGAAAACATTCACTTCAAAAAAGGGTGTGCTCTTTTTAACTTTCAAATGATATTTTCAATCTCAAAATGTCATTGTAGGAAAAAGTCATATTGTCATGGTAATTATTTGACAAACTGATCAATTACCTTATATGACAGAACTCCTTAATAAAAAGTGCAAGCTCTGTCATGTAGAATATTGAAAATATCAATATAGTATATGTGTAGATGTACTCATATTGCTGTTATTCTTCAAAATGTATGACAGATTAAAAAGATCAGTCCACAAAATAATCCCAACTATGATACATACATTGAAAGTTACACATATAGCTTTAGTCTTCTTTCTTTTTGCAGACAGACAGTGAGTCAGTAGCCAAACATTTACTTACAACATGCCACACACACCTTTCCAAGACAGAGTCTTGCCTTCAAGAAACTTACTAGTGCTGGTGGTAGGGGAGTGTAGACAGATGCTTAGTATAAAAGCAAATCATTCCATATAATAATAAGCGCTGTAGAGAAGACAGAGTAGGGTAGCAAAAGACTTACAGGGCTGCTTTAGTTAGGGTCAAGGAATTTAACTGTTTATGTTTCATTTCAGAAAAGATTGAAAAAAAGACAAGATAGATAAACATAAAGAGAGAGATTTATTTTTGGAACATTTAAGACTCTGCAAGAAAAACAAAATCCAAAGCTGGTAGAAAGTGATATTAGGTCATGTAAAAGTGAAGTTTTGTGTTCAAGAACACATAATAGTAGTGGATAAAAAGAACAAACATCATGAGAGGAATTATAACAAAATAACAAACTGATCAATCAACTTATGGTAGAACTCCTCAATAAAAAGTGCAAGCTCTGTCATGCAGAATATTGAAAATATTTATAATTATTTAACAATGGGAAAGTTAAAATTTCACCAATAGAAAAACAGAAGAGGAGAAACACTGAAATGATGGAGCAACAAGATTAAGTATAATCTAGGAACATTTCAATGGCATTTGCTGATAAAGAACAAAATAGCAATAAATTACAAAAGTTATGATGTTAACAGAAATACATCCTTTCATGACTACTGGGGCTTGGGGAATGAAATACAGTAATATAATCTCCACAACAGAAAGCTAAATTGAAGCCACAGTTACAGATTGCATATCTGTAGTTTTTTATTGTGTCTTCTGAACACTCATTCAGGTAACATTCATGAGGGAGGAGAGTCACTCCTGCCATTATATTCTCCTTGCAATGACTCTGTTTTAACTGCTCTAAACTAGCTACCAGACTGCCTCCTTCAAAGACACACAATTCAATAAGCAGACTAACAGCTACCAACATTTCTTGAGTTTACTATCCTCAGAGTAGGGCAGAGAAGAATGAGAAACTGAATTGGAATTGTATGGGAACCACAAGATGAGAAAGACCAGGGAAATAATAATGCATTAATATTAAGACTATCATTTATTTATCAAAGAAACAGCTACTCCTTTGCAATCAAAATCTGTTGTGGTTTTCTAAGCATGTACAGTAAGACTATGAAAATCATAAGGTACCTACACTGAAATTATCATTTTTGTTTTACTAAGGGCTAAGAAAGATAAGAAGTAAGAGAGCTACAATACTTATCAAAGATGGCCGTTTAGGAACAGCTCCCAGTGAAAGTGCAGAGTGTGAGTGGACGCCACATTTCCAGATGGATTTTTATTGCCCACAGACCAGGAGATACCCAGGTGGAGGAGCACCACGGGTCGCCAGCGGGGCTGTTTTTGTTGGCGCGACAAAGCACGCGGTGGTTCTCCGTACAAAATACACTGGTCTGGGTGCCCTTTTAGCTGGCGACTGGAGCCCCGGGAAGGCACAGTCACCCATTCAACTGATTAAAAAGGGGACTGAAACAGGGAACCAAGCCAGGAGGTTCCCGGGCAAAAAAAGTGCCATGAATCTCAGCACCGCTATTTCAGCTGGTGCAGTGAGTCGCCTGGGAAATCACACAGATCCTGGTGCCTTTTCAACAGGCGACTGGAAGACCTGGGAGACAGTCGACCATTCAACTAAAAAAAAAGGGCTCAGAGGCAGGGAGCCAGGTAATCAGGCTCGGCTGGTCCCACCCCCACATAAAACAAACAACAACAAAAAAAAACAAAAAAAAAACAACAAAAAAAGCAGCAATTGGAAACGCTCTGGGTTGAGAGTCTCAGAGCAAGCACAGCTGAACCCGGGATGGTCCAGCTCCGTGGGGGAGGGACGTCTGCTATTACAGAGGCACTGAACCACTACAGAGGGAGTCCGCCATTGCTGAGGCAACCCACCACTGCCAAGGCAACCCGCCATTGCCAAGGCAACCTGCCATTATAGAGAGAGTCCGCCATTACAGAGGTGGGCCACCATTGCTGAGGCAGTTCTAACTACACCCATATAAACAGGACTACAGGGAAGTTCACATGGCAGCTGGGCGGAGCCCACAGCAGCTCAGCAAAGCCTCTTCAGGCAGACAGTGACTAGGCTGCCTCCTTGCTGGGCAGGGCAGCCCTGAAAAAAAGGCAGCAGCACAACCTAAACTCATAAATAAAGCACTGAAGCCCTAACTCCCTGGAACAGGGCACCTGGGAAGAAAAAAAGGTTTATGAGTTCTGCTGCAGCAGACCTAAATGTACCTGCCCAGCAGCTCTGAATGAACAACAGAGCTCACAGCTCAGCACCTGAGCTCCTATAAAGGACAGACTTTCTCCTCAAGCAGCTTCCTGACCCCCATATATCCAAAGAGTCCACCTCATAAAGGAGAGATCAGACTGACATTTGGTGGGTATCCTTCTGGGACAAAGATAGCAGAAGAAGACACTGGTAGCAACCCTTACTGTTCTGCAGCTACTGCAGGTGATCCCTAAGCAAGCAGGGCCTGGAGTGGACCTCAGCAGTCCTACAGCAGAGGGGCCAGACTGTTAGAAGGAAACCTAAAAAACAGAAATAACTTCATCATCAACAAACTGGATGTCCACTCAGAGACACAATCTGAAAGTCAGCAACTACAAAGACGACAGGTGGATACATCCACAAAGATGGGAAGAAACCAGCATAAAAAAGATGAAAACACCCGAAACTAGAACAAGTCTCCTCCTATAAGAGGTCACAACTCCTCACCAGCAAGGGAAAAAAGGCTGGATGGAGAATGGGTATGATGAAATGACAGAATCAGGCTTCAGAAGGTGGGTAATAAGAAACTTCTGTGAGCTAAAAGAAAATGCTCTAACCCAATGCAAATAAACTAAGAGCCTTGAAAAAAGATATGATGAAAGGCTAACGAGAATGGACAACTTAGAAAGGAATATAAGTAAATTGATGGAGCTGAAAAACACAGCACAAGAACTTCACGAAACATGCACAAGTTTCAACAGCCGCATTGACCAAGCAGCAGAAAGGATATCAGAGGTCGAAGATCAACTCAATGAAATAAAACAAGAAGGCAAGATTAGAGAAAAAAGGGTAAAAAGGAATGAACAAAGTCTCCAAGAAATGTGGGACTATGTAAAAAGACCTAATCTATGTTTGATAGGTGTATCTGAATGTGACGAAGAGAATGAATCCAAGCTGGAAAAATACTCTTCAGGATATTATCCAGGAAAACTTCCCCAACCTAGCAAGGCAGGTCAATACTCCAGTCCAGGAAATACAGAGAACACCACAAAGATGTTCGTCAAGAAGAGCAACCCCAAGGCACATAATCGTCAGATTCACCAGGGTTAAAATGAAGGAGAAAATGCTAAGGGCAGCCAGAGAGAAAGGCTGGGTTAGCCACAAAGGGAAGCCCATCAGATTCACAGCAGATCCCTCAGCAGAAACCCTATAAGCCAGAAGAGATTGGGGGCCAATATTCAACATCCTTAAAGAAAAGAAATTTCAACCCAGAATCTCATACCCAGCCAAACTAAGCTTCATAAGTGAAGGAAAAATAAAATCCTTTGCGAACAAGCAAGTACTCAGAGATTTGATCACCACCAGACCTGCTTTACAAGAGCTCCTAAAAGAGGCTCTACACATAGAAAGGAACAACCAGTACCAGCCACTCCAAAAACATACCAAGCATCAACATAATCAAGAATCTGCAGCAACTAACAGGCAAAACAGTCAGCTAGCATCAAAATGGCAGTATCAAATTCACACACAACAATATTAACCCTAAATGTAAATGGACTAAATGCCCCAATCAAAACACACAGACTGGCAAATTGGATAAAAAGACAAAACCCATCAGTGTACTATATCCAGGAAACCCATCTCACATGCAAGGATACACAAAAGCTCAAAATAAAGGGATGGTGGAAGATTTACCAAACAAATAGCAAAAAAAAGCAGGAGTAACAATTCTCATCTCTGATAAAATAGACTTCAAAGCAACAAAGATGAAAAGAGACAAAGAAGGACATTATGTAATGGTAAAAGGATCAATGCAACAAGAAGAGCTAACAATCCTAAATATAAATGCACCAAATGCAGGAGCACCCAGATACATGAGGGAAGTTCTTAATGACTTACAAAGAGACTTAGACCCCCACACAATAATAGTGGGAGACTTTAACACCCCATTGTCAATATTAGACAGATCAGCCAGACAGAAAATTAACAAGGATATCCAGGATTTGAACTCAGACCTGGACCAAGCAAACCTAATAGACATTTACAGAACTCTCCACTCCTGATCCACAGAATATACATTCTTCTCGGCACCACATGACACCTACTCTAAAATTGACCCATAATTGGAAGTAAATCACTCCTCAGCAAATGCAAAAGAACAGAAATCATAACGAACAGTCTCTCAGACCACAGTGCAATTAAGTTAGACCTCAGAATTAAGAAACTGAGAACTGTATAGCTTCATGGGAACTGAACTTGCTCTTGAATGTTGACTGGATAAACAATGAAATGAAGGCAGAAATAAACATGTTCTTCAAAACCAGTGAGAACGAAGACACAACATGTCAATCTCTGGGACACATATAAAGTAGTCTATAGAGGAAAATATATAGCAATAAGTGCCCACATGAGAAGCAAGGAGAGATCTAAAATTGGCATCCTATCATCAAAATTGAAAGAGCTAGAGGGGCAAGATCAAAAAAACTCAAAGTCTAGCAGAAGACAAGAAAAACTAAGATCAGAGCAGAACTGAAGGAGATAGAGACACAAAAAAACCTTCAAAAAAAAATCAATGAATCCCGGAGCTGGTTGTTTTTGAAAAGATCAACAAAATAGACAGACCACTAGCCAGATTAATAAAAAGGAAAAGAGAGAATAACCAAATCGATGCAATAAAAAATGATAAAGGGGATATCACCACAGATTCCACAGAAATTCAAGCCATCATCAGAGATTATTACAAACAACTCTATGCACATAAACTAGCAAACCCGGAAGAAATGGATAAATTCCTGGACACTTGCACCCTGCCAAGCCTAAACCAGGAAGAAGTCGAAACCCTGAATACACCAGTAACAAGGTCTGAAGTTGGGGCAGCAATTAAGAGCCTACCACCTAAAAAAACCCCAGGCCCAAACGGGTTCACAGCCGAATTCTACTAGACATACAAAGAGGAGCTGGTACCATTCCTTCTGAAACTATTCCAAGTAACCTAAAAAGAGGAAATCCTTCCCAAATCATTTTATGAGACCAACATCATCCTGATACCAAAACCCGGCAGAGACTCAACAAGAAAAGAAAACTTCAGGCCAATATCCATGATGAACATAGATGCAAAAATCTTCAATAAAATACTGGCAAGCCGATTGCAACAGCACATCAAAAAGCTTATCCACCATGATCAAGTAGGCTTCATCCCGGGGATGTAAGGCTGGTTCAACATACGCAAGTCTATAAACGTAATTTACCACATAAACAGAACCAAAGACAAAAACCACATGGTTATCTCAATTGATGCAGAGAAGGCCTTTGACAAAATTCAACAGTCCTTTATTCTAAAAACCCTCAATAAACTAGGTATTGACGGAATGTATCTCAAAATAATAAAAGCTATTTATGGCAAACCAACATGCAATATCATACTGAATGGGCAAAAACTGGAAGCATTCCCCTTGAATTCTGGCACTAGACAAGGATGCCCTCCCTCACCACTCCTATTCAACATAGTACTGGAAGTTCCAGCCAGAGCAATTGGGCAAGAAAAAGAAATAAAGGGTATTCAAATAGGAAAGGAGGAAGTCAAACTGTCTCTATTTGTAGACAACATGACCGCATATCTAGAAGACCCCATCGTCTCAGCCCGAAATCTCCTGAAACTGATAAGCAACTTCAGCAAAGTCTCAGAATACAAAATAATGTGCAAAAATCACAAGCATTCCTATACACCCATAAAAGACTTAAAGAGAGCCAAATCAAGAATGAACTGCCATGCACAATTGCTACAAAGAGAATAAAATACCTAGGAATACAACTAACCAGGAATGTAAAGGGCCTCTTCAAGGAGAATTACAAACCACTGCTCAATGAAATAAGAGAGGACACAAACAGATGGAGAAACATTCCATGTTCATGGTTAGGAAGAATCAATATAGTGAAAATGGCCATACTGCCCAAAGTAATTTACAGATTCAGTGCTATCCCTATCCAGCTATCAATGACCCTCTTCACAGAACTGGGAAAAAACACCTTAAACTTCATATGGAACCAAAAGACAGCCCGCATAGCCAAGTCAATTCTAAGCAAAAATAACAAAGCAGGAGGTATCACACTACTGGACTTCAAATTATACTACAAGGCTACAGTAATCAAAACAGCATGGTACTGGTACCAAAACAGAGATACAGACCAATGAACAGAACAGAGGCCTCAGAGGCAACACAACATATCTACAACCATCCAATCTTTGACAAACCTGACAAAAACAAGCAATGGAGAAAGGATTCCGTGTTCAATAGATGGTGTTGGGAAAACAGGCTAGCCATGTGCAGAAAGCAGAAACTGGACCCCTTCCTGACACCTTACACTAAAAGTAACTCCAGATGGATTAAAGACTTAAACATAAGACATAACACCATAAAAACCCTAGAAGAAAATCTAGGCAAAACCATTCAGGACATAGGTGTAGGCAAGGACTTCATGACCAAAACACCAAAGGCATTGGCAACAACCTCCAAAATAGACAAATGGG
>NW_016107325.1:3757082-3767286 GCF_001604975.1 Cebus imitator
AGAGAAATGCAAATCAAAACTACATTGAGATACCAACTCACGCCAGTTAGAATGGTGATCATTCTCAGCTGGGCGTGGTGGCTCACACCTGTAATCCAAGCACTTTGCAGGCCAAGGCAAGCCGATCACCTGAGGTTGGGAGTTCAAGAGAATGGCGATCACTTAAAAATCTGGAGACAAGAGATGCTGGAGAGGATGTGGAGAAATAGGAACACTTATACACTGTTGGTGGGAGTGTAAATTAGTTCAACCATTGTGGAAGACAGTGTGGCGATTCCTCAAGGACCTAGAAATAGAAATTCCACTTGACCCAGCAATCCCATTACTGGGTATATATCCAAAGGATTATAAATCGTTCTACCTTAAGGACACATGTACACGAATGTTCATTGCAGCACAGTTTACAATAGCAAAAACCTGGAACCAACCCAAATGCCCATTGATGATAGACTGGACAGGGAAAATGTGGCACATATACACCATGGAATATTATGCAGCCACAAACAATGATGAGTTTGTGTCCTTTGTAGGGACATGGATGAACCTGGAAACCATCATTCTCAGCAGAGTGACACAAGAACAGAAAATCAAACACTGCATGTTCTCACTCATAGGCGGGTGCTGAACAATTGAGAATACATGGACACATGGAGCGGAGCACCACACACTGGGGTCTGTTGGAGGGAAATAGGGGAGGGACAGTGAGGGGTGGGGAGTTGGGGAGAGATAGCATGGGAAGAAATGCCAGATATAGGTGAAGGGAAGGAAGGCAGCAAATCAAACTGCCATGTGTGTACCTATGCAACAATCTTGCATGTTCTTCACATGTACCCCCAAACCTAAAATGCAATAAAAACAAAAGAAATAAGAGAGCTACAATGATTTAGCAGAGAAAAATAAACTAGTGTTTCAATGCCCAAGGAATAAGTGTGTAGCATTTTATTTAAAGATGGCATGAGAAATGGGAACTATGCTCCCCAGGAGTAGTCGCCCAGAGATGCTTGTTCTGAAGCTTTAGGGTGCATAAGATTCTCTTCCAAAACTTGTTAAAAACAGTGCATTCCTGATTTCCACTTCTAAACGAGCACCTAATGTGATTCTGATGCAGGGTGTCTCTGTTGTGCATTTTTTTGCCATGTGTAAAGAGTCCTATTTTTATAAGGTAACCAATTCAGTATTCATTAAAACAAGTAGAAATGAGAAGACGTGTATTAGAAAAAAGGGAAAAGATGGGTTTATATCAGTTTCATTTTATTAGAGTATGTATATGCGTGTATTTCAACAAATAATTAGCTAGGAAGTCTCTTTTCTCTCATTTAAAATGTTTTATTACTTTAAAAAACTTTTAATTAAAAACAATTTTTTATTGTAACGAGTCAGGGTCTCACTCTGTCACCTAAGCTGGAGTATAATGGTGCTAGCATAGCTCACTGTAGCCTTGAACTCCTGGGCTCAAGTGATTCTAGTTGGGACTACAGGCTAAAACATTTAAAAAAGTTAGTCTTCTTAGGTTTATCAAAGACTGATCAAATAACAGCTTATTAATTTTCCCCCATCCAATGTGAGAAAATGTTTCAGAAACCTCTCCTTAAACCTTCATTTCACTGGATATTTATTTCATTTAATAACAAAACAAATATATATTTAAGGCTATGATGTGTCAGGCACAGTTGCTCAAGTCTCTGGGGATACAAACGTGTGAGAAACAGACATCAGCTCAGCCTAGTGAGAACAGGAAGAAGAGAATCAACAAACAATTTTTTAAATATATGTTTTTTATTTTACTTTAGATTCTTGGGTACATGTGCAGATTATGCAGACTTGTTGCACAGGTACATACATGGCATTGTGGTTTGCTGCCTCCATCCCCCGTCACCTATATCTGGCATTTCTCCTTATGTGATCCCACCTCAACCTCCCTACTCCCTACTGTCCCTCCCCAGTCCCCCCCGACAGACCCTAGTTTGTGATGCTCCCCTTCGTGTCCATGTGTTCTCATTGTTCAACACCCACCAATGAGTGAGAACATGCAGTGTTTGATTTTCTGTTCTTGTGTCAGTTTGCTGTGTCAGTTTCCAGATTCATCCATGTCCCTACAAAGGACACAAACTCATTGTTTTATATGGCTGCATAATATTCCATGGTGTATATGTGCCACATTTTCCTTGTCCAGTCTATCATTCTGAATATTAGCCCTTTGTCAGATGGGTAGATTGCAAAAATTTTTTCCCATTCTATTGGTTGCCAGTTCACTCTAAAAAATGTTTCTTTTGCTGTGCAGAAGCTCTGGAGTTCAATTAGATCCCATTTGTCTATTTTGGCTTTTGTTGCCAATGCTTTTGGTGTTTTAGTCATCAAGTCCTTGCCTATGCCTATGTTCTCAATGGTATTGCATAGGATTTCTTTAGGGTTTTTATGGTGTTACATCTTATGTTTAAGCTTTTAATCCATCTGGCGTTACTTTTAGTGTAAGGTGTCAGGAAGGGATCCAATTTCTGTTTTCTGGACATAGCTTGCCAGTTATCCCAAGACCATTTATAAAACATGAAATCCTTTCCCTATTGCTTATTTTTGTCAGGTTTGTCAAAGATCAGATGTTTGAAAATGTGTGGTGTTGCTTCCAAGGCCTCTGTTCTGTTCCATTCCTCTATATCTCTGTTTTGGTACCAGAACTATGCTGTTTTGGTTACTGTAGCCTTGTAGTATAGTTTGAAGTCAGGTAGCGTGATGCCTCCAGCTTTGTTCTTTTTGCTTAGGATTGTCTTGGCTATGTGTGCTCTCTTTTGGTTCCATATGAAGTTTAATGTGGTTTTTTCCTGTTCTGTGAAGAGGGTCATAGGTAGCTTAATGGGGATGGCATTGAATCTGTAAATTACTTTGGGCAGTATGGCCATTTTCACGATATTGATTCTTCCTAACCATGAGCATGGAATATTTTTCCATCTGTTTGTGTCCTCTCTTGTTTCCTTGAGCAGTGGTTCATAGATCTCCTTGAAGAGGTCCTTTACATCCTTTGTTAGTTGTATTCATAGGTATTTTATTCTTTGTAGCAATTGTCAATGGCAGTTCGTTTTTGATTTGGTTCTCTTTTAGTCTGTTACTGAGGTAGAGGAATGTTTGTGATTTCTGCACATTGATTTTGTATCCTGAGACTTTGCTGAAGTTGCTTATCAGTTTCAGGAGATTCTGGGCTGAGGCGATGGGGCCTTCTAAATATACATTCATGTCGTCTGCAAAAAGAGACAATTTGACTTCCTCCTCTCCTAACCGAATATGCTTTATTTCTTTTTCTTGACCAATTGCTCTCTCTAGAACTTCCAATACTATATTGAATAGGAGTGGTGAGGGAGGGCATCCTTGTCTAGTGCCAGATTTCAAAGGAAATGCTTCAAGTTTTAGCCTATTCAGTATGATATTGGCTGTGAGTTTGTCATAAATAGCTTTTATTATTTGGAGATACATTCCATCTATACCTAGTTTATTGAGAGTTTTTAGCATAAAGCACTGTTGAATTTTCTCAAAGGCCTTCTCTGCATCAATTGAGATAATCATATGGTTTTTGTCTTTGGTTCTGTTTACCTGGTGGATCAAGTTTATAGACTTGCGTATGTTGAACCAGCCTTGCATCCCTGGGACGAATCCTACTTGATTGTGATGGATAAGCTTTTTGATGTTCTGTTGCAGTCAGATTGCCAGTATTGTATTGCAGATTTTCACATCTATGTTCATCATGGACATTGTCCTGAAGTTTACTTTTCTTGTTGAGTCTCTGCTAGGTTTTGGTATCAGGATGACGTTGGTCTCATAAAATGATTTGTGAAGGATTCCCTCTTTTTGTATTCTTTGGAATAGTTTCAGAAGTAGTGTTACCAGCTCCTCTTTGTATGTCTGGTAGAATTTGGCTGTGAGCCCATCTGGATGTGGGGTTTTTTTGGTAGGTAGGCTATTAATTGCTGCCTCGACCTCAGACCTTGTTATCGGTCTATTCAGGGTTTCAACTTCTTCCTGCTTTAGGCTTGGGAGGGTGCAAGTGTCCAGGAATTTATCCACGTCTTCCAGGTTTACTGGTTTATGTGCATAGAGTTGTTTGTAGTAATCTCTGATTGTAGTTTGTATTACCATGGAATCGGTGGTGATATCCTCTTTATCGTTTTTTATTGCATCTATTTGATTCATTTCTCTTTTATTAATCTGGCTAGTGGGCTGTCTATTTTGTTGATCTTTTAAAAAAAAACACCTCCTGGATTTATGGCTTTTTTGAAGGGTTTTTTGTGTCTCTGTCTTCTTTAGTTCTGCTCTGATCTTAGTTATTTCTGGTCTCCTGCTAGCTTTTGAGTTTTTTGGATCTTCCTCCTCTAGCTCTTTCGATTTTGATGATAGGATGTTAATTTTACATCTTTCCTTGCTTCTCATGTGCACATTTATTGGTATAAATTTTCCTCTAGACACTGCTTTAAATGTGTCCTAGAGATTCTGGTATGTTGTGTCTTCATTCTCGTTGGTTTCAAAGAATATCTTTATTTCTGCTTTCATTTCGTTGTGTATCCAGTCAACATTCAAGGGCCAGTTGTTCAGTTTCCATGAAGCTGTGCGGATCTGAGTTAGTTTCTTAATCTTGATTTCTAATTTGATTGCACTGTGGTCTGAGAGACTGTTTGTTATGATTTCTGTTCTTTTGCATCTGTTGAGGAGTGATTTACTTCCAATTATGTGGTCAGTTTTAGAGTATGTGCAATGTGGTGCTGAGAAGAATGTATATTATGTGGATTTGGGGTGGAGATTTCTGTAGATGTCTATTAGATTTGCTTGGTCCAGATCTGAGTTTAAGTCCTGGATATCCTTGTTAATTTTCTGTCTCGTTGA
Organism: Cebus imitator; assembly: GCF_001604975.1. Taxonomy (NCBI): domain Eukaryota; kingdom Metazoa; phylum Chordata; class Mammalia; order Primates; family Cebidae; genus Cebus; species Cebus imitator. The sequence goes on from NW_016107325.1 coordinate 3,761,946, forward strand.
GCTGTCTAATATTGACAGTGGAGAGTTAAAGTCTCCCACTATTATTGTGTGAAAGTCTTAAGTCTCTTTTTAGGTCTCTAAGAACTTACTTTATGGATATGGGTGCTCCTGTACTGGGTGCATATATATTTCAGATAGTAAGCTCTTCTTGTTGCATTGATGCTTTTACCATTATGTAATGCCCTTCTTTGTGTCTTTTGATCTTTGTTGTTTTAAAGTCTATTTTATCAGAGACTCAGATTGCAACTCCTGGTTATTTTGCTCTCCATTTGCTTGGTATATCTTCCTGCATCCCTTTATTTTGAGCCTGTGTGTGTCCTTGCATATGAGATGGGTTTCCTGAATACAGCACACCAATTGGTCTTGACTATTTATCCAATTTGCCAGTCTGTGTCTTTTGAATGGTGCATTTAGCCCACTTACATTTATGGTTAATATTGTTATGTGTAAATTTCATCCTGCCATTTTGATGCTAGCTGGTTGTTTTGCCTGTTAGTTGATGCAGTTTCTTCAGTGTGTCAATGCTCTTTACCATTTGGTATGTTTTTGGAGTGGCTGGTATTGGTTGTTCCTTTCTATGTTTAGTGCTTCTTTCAGGAGCTCTTCTAAGGCAGGCCTGGTGGTGACGAAATCTCTCAGCAATTGCTTGTTCATAAAGGATTTTATTTCTCCTTTGCTTATGAAGCTTAGTTTGGCTGGATATGAAATTCTAGGTTGAAAGTTCTTTTCTTTAAGGATGTTGAATATTGGCCCCCATTCTATTCTGGCTTGTAGGGTTTCTGCTAGAGATCTGCTGAGTCTGATGGGCTTCCCTTTGTGGGTAACCAGACCTTTCTCTCTTGCTGCCCTTAGCATTTCTTCCTTCATTTCAACCCTGGTGAATCTGACGATTAAGTGTCTTGGGGTTGCTCTTCTTGAGGAATATCTTTGTGGTGTTCTCTGTATTTCCTGGACTGGAATAGTGGTCTGGTTTGCTAGGTTGGGGAAGTTCTCTTGGATAATATCCTTTTCCAGCTTGGATTCATTCTCTCCTTCGCATTCAGGTACACCTATCAAGAGTAGATTAGGTCTTTTCACATAATCCCATATTTCTTGGAGACTTTGTTCATTTCTTTTCACTCTTTTTTCTCTAATCTTGCCCTCTCAGTTTATTTCCTTGAGATGATCTTCAATCTCTGATAGCCTTTCTTCTGCTTGGTCAATTCGGCTAGTGAAACTTGTGTATGCTTCAAGTAGTTCTCTTGTTGGGTTTTTCAGCTCCAGCAGGTTATTTATATTTTTCTCTAAGTTGTTTATTCTCGTTAGCATTTCGTCTAACCTTTTTTCAAGGTTCTTAGTTTCTTTGCATTGGGTTAGCACATGTTCTTTTAGCTCAGAGAAGTTCGTTATTACCAACCATCTGAAGCCTGTTTCCTTCAATTCATCAGACTCATTCTCCATCCAGCGTTGTTTCCTTCCTGGTGTGGAGTTGTGATCTCTTGGAGGAGGGGAGGCATTCTGGTTTTTGGTGTTTTCAACCTTTTTGCACTGGTTTCTTCCCATCTTTGTGGATTTATCTACCTGTGCTCTTTGTAGTTGGTGACTTTCGAATGGGGTCTCTGATTGGACGTCCTTTTTATTGCTGATGTAGTTATTTCTTTCTGTTTTTTAGTTTTCCTTCTAACAGTCAGGCCCCTCTACTGTAAGCCTGCTGGAGGTCCATTCCAGACCCTGCTTTCCTGGGGATCACCCACGAGGGCAGAAGAACAGTAAGGGTTGCTGCCAGTTTCTTCTGCTGTTATCTTCATCCCAGAAGAGTACTCACCAGATGTCAGCCTGAGCTCTCCTTTACGAGGTGTCTCTTTGGATATATAGGGGTTAGGGAGCTGCCTCAGGAGACAGTCTGTCCCTTACTGGAGTGCAAATGCTCAGCTGGGAGCTCCATTTTTCCCTTCAGAGCTTCTGGGCAGGTACGTTTAAGTCTGCTGCAGTGGAACTCATAAATGCCTTTTTCCCCAGGTGCTCTGTCCTGTGAAGGTGTGGCTTTACTTGTAAGTTTCTGATGTGCTGCTGCCTTTTTTCAGAGATGCCCTGCTCAGCAAGGTGGTAGTCTAGCCACAGTCTACCAGTAGAGGGGTTACTGAGCTGCTGTGGGCTATGCCCAGCTACTGTGCAAATTTCCTGTTAGAACTGCCTCGGTAATGGTGGTCTGCCTCAGTAATGGTGGACTGCCTTGGTAATGGCGCACTGCCTCAATAAAAGCAGACTGTCTCGGTAATAGCGGACTGCCTGGGTAATGGTGGACTGCCTTGGTAATAGCTGACGCCCTTCTACCCACTGAGCTGGACTGTCCCAGGTCTAGCTGCGCTTGTTGCGAAACTCTCAATCCAGAGCTTTTCAGAGTGCTGGTCTTTGTGGGGCATGGGACCCAATGAGCCGGATCACCTGGCTCTCTGTTTCAGCCCTCTTTTTTTTTTCAGTTGAATGGGAGGCTCTGTATCCCAGGCATTCCAGCGCCTGTTGAAATGGCTGCCTGGAACTGCATTTGTGCGAGTTTTTGTGAGGAGACCCGTAGCACCGGCTGAAACAGCCATGCTGGAAGCTCATGGCGCTTTTCAGCCCAGGAACGTCCTGGTCTGTGGGCAGTAAAAACTCATTTGGAAATGCAGTGATCACTTACCCTCTGTGTTCTTCTCTCTGGGAACTGCATTGCAGAGCTGTTCCTATTTTGCTATCTTGGATCTCCAATCCAAACAATTTAAATAAATGTTTTGAGTGATAAATACCATGAGTAAAACAGAATAACTGGATAGACAATGTGTGCTGGGGAGTGGGGTAGGGCTTTGCATTACATATAGTCATCAGGTAAGACATTTCTGAGCTGAGATCTAAGGGAGAGCAAGAGCAATTCAACGAAGGACATAGAGAAGAGCCTTTCAAGACAGGAGAAACAGCAAAGGAAAAAGCCACCAGCTGGAAGTGGGTTGAGTGTGTTCAAAATGATAAGGTCGGCAGACCAGTTAGAGCATAGTGAACCAGGGAGGCAAAGGTAGGAAATAAGCGTGAATGAACTGGTAGAGGTCAGATCACACAGCTCTTATAAGCCTTGGCAAGGACTTTATTCCCAGTGGGATAGAACACTAGTGGAGGGAGTGATGACATTTGATGTATATTTCCCCCACCCCCATTTTTTTATTGTGATAAAATACACATAACATAAAATTTACTACCTTAGCCATTTTAAAGTGTATGGTTCAGTGATATTAAATACATTCATATAGTTGTGCAAACATTAGTGCCATCCATTTTGTAAAACTGAAATTCTATCCCTATTAACTCTTTTCATCTTGTAAAACTGAAATTCTGTACCTGTTAAACACTAACTTTCTATCCCTCTTTCCGTGCTAGCCCCTGGCAACCAGCATTCTACTTCAGTGTGTAATTCTGATGAGTCTAAGTACCTCAAATAAGTGAAATCATACAGTACAGTATTTGTCTTTTTATGTCTGTCTTACTTAACTTTGTATAATAATACATATCCTCAAGGTTCATCCATGTTGTAGCAAATATCAGAATTTCCTTCCTTTTTAAAGATGGACAATATTCACATGTATGTATGTATGTACATGTACACATGCACAACCCCCATATTTTGCTTATCCAGTTACCTGTTGATAGACACTTGGTTTGTGTCTACATTTCAGCTATTGTGAACAATGCTGCTATGAGTATGGGTGTACAGATATCTCTTTGAGATCCTGCTTTCAATTTTGGGGGGTATATACTCAGAAGTGGAATTGCAGAATCACATGGTAATTCAATATTTAATTTTTTGAGGAACTTCCATACTGTTTTCCACAGCAGCAGTACCACTTACTCTTCCCTACCACACAGTATTTTCAAACCATGAAAAACCAGGTATATTTTTAAAGACTATTTTGGGTGCTGTGGGAACAATAACTTGTACAGTAGTTGGGACAGAACTCATTCAATCTTGAATTGTTTTATTTTTTTCTTAACAGGCTGTATATTTTAGTCTTAGTTTAATTATTTAATTAAACTATCAATATTTATTCTAAATATATATGCAGACTATATGAGGGGAGGGGACTTAATCAATGACTTTCAATGAGAATGGCTGAGATAAGCACCCCAGGCCCCATGGAAGGTATCAAAATTAGCTAAAGAACAGTTTTTCAAACTGCTCATGAAAAGAGCAAATGAAGCAACTTTTTAAAAAAGCTTTGAAAACTGAAAAAAATACTAGGTAAAAAAGCATACGATTTTCTTTTTTAGTTCCAATGCCCTTTATCTCCATGTTACTTGAACAACCCACTGCCATAAACTCATGCTGAATCACATATCATCTGAAAGTGCTATTCTTTTGAAATCTTAAGTTCTAGTATGCCTCACTTAAATAGACAATCTCTCTATGATGTTATTTCCACTTAGTTGCCTTAGACATTACTATGGTACTTCAGAATCTATCTCTAAAACTGGGTAGAAAGAGGTGCCTCTGTGAGTTTTCAGTATGTTCTCCAAGTAACAGCTTTTTAGTATAACAGTGCTGATTCTGTTTAGGAATGTCAATATAGACTCCTCATTAGAACTAAGTACAGGAACTGTGTCATAGTCATGCCTCCAAGATCTTGTACAATGCCTTACATATTGTAGAGGTATTGGAGATTTTACTTGATTTTAGCATGACTTCTTAGGAGGTAGGATAGCATAAGAGTTAAAAGCATGGGCATTTAACTTTTAGAAGCACACGTAAAAATACATCCAATGGTATAATGTCTGGGATTTGGTTCAAAATGGTATGGGAGTCAGAAATGAATGGCTTCAGTTAGTGTCCGGGATCAGAGAAGCGGGCAGCAGCTCAGAGATAGGCCCTTAGTGCTTACCCTAATGAGACTGCCATTAAAACAAATCCTATGGGAGAAGAGCCAAGAGCAGGTAAGGAACAACAGGTGGAGAGTATGACACTGACACCTGTGTCCCTGGGAGGAAATAATTAAGAATCTCTTATGTTTGCTTGAGTGCTCAGTGGTGTGGGTTGAAAGGGAAAGAAAATGGTTGTTTTGGGGCCTATGTACAGAACTTTTGCATTTTTGTGATGGATACTGTCAAGCTTCTTAGCATTACCAGATGACCTTCCCCCAAGTCTTCATATAAGCATGCTACACTATGGAAAATGTTTTCTGTTGAGAAGGAAATTTAAGCCTTTGTGAATCCTTGCATATGAGATGGGTTTCCTGGATACAGCACACTGATGGGTTTTGTCTTTTTATCCAATTTGCCAGTCTGTGTCTTTTGATTGGGGCATTTAGTCCATTTACATTTAGGGTTAATATTGTTATGT
>NW_016107325.1:3768760-3793318 GCF_001604975.1 Cebus imitator
GTTTCCGTTATGCTGCCGCCTTCTTTTTTTTTTTTTTTTTTCGAGAAGGAAATTTAAAGAGTTAAAGGAAATATATCTACAAAATATGCTCAGCAAAAGAAAAAAATGTATTTGTTCAGGAAAATAAATGGAGGTTGATACTATCTTGAAAAAGGACAAAGAAAAGTCTGATAAAGTAGTTCACAGGATTAGAAACTGGAGTATAACAGGCATGTAGTTTAGGTTTAACATTCAGATCAATGTCATTTGCAGTCAGTGGCTACCTATGTGTTGCTATTCGTGTTATGATGTATCAAAAGCTCCTTAGTCATAATATTGCTGCTAAGATGGTGAAGAACATCATGTGTGTAGGATGACAAACTTTCAACTCTCTTCCACTGAAAAACCAGGCCCTGAAAGTAGTTTTTATAGAATGTAGAAGAGAAGACACAACTCTATCTTTGTTTCCCAAATGTTTGCAGTTGATGCCAAGGCTTTTAACTCAGACTTCTCATACAAGAAGAAATTACAAATTGGAACAGACCAAATTCACTGATAAAAGTGATCTAATATATAATATGCTAGATCATACAGCTAGAGGCTTCTCAGCTTACTTGGTTAGATAAATAAAACCTGGACACAGTGACGACCTGCATTTTATAAAGTTGAGATGCCAGAGCTTCTGGCATAATGTGGAAGAAGAAATCCAAAAGTGTAGTGTGATCAGAATGTAGAAGTGAATTTACCACCTGCAAGCTGCATACTCACCCTACTCCTGGTACCAATTATAGAGCTGACAAGATCTACTCAGAAAGAAGAAACCACATCAACAATCTGAACATTTAACATAAAGAATATTGATTAATAACAGAAGATTAACTACTAAGAGGGATAAAGTGACCTCTAAATAATACAGGAAAAGGAGATGTAGGGAATACATGCTTTTTGCAGGGCTAAGGTAGAGTCATGAAATAAAGATAACCTTGGAAGAGGGACTTTTCCCTCTAACCCCTTCATTCATCCAAGGCTAAGTTTCAGAATTTGTGGGAGAGGATGTGGCTATTGCCCACTGGATGGCAGAAAAACTCAATGAGGTATCACAGTCAAGGCTGACACACACAGAACACTGCCTGCTAAGATACCAGAAAACCTTGGCTTGGAACCTGTCAGCTACAGTGGCAGTAAAGTTAGCTTGATAGCCACCTACTTTCCAAAACATGGAAGTTGTCTGATGAGATGCCAATGAAACTCACTTGATGGTGTATTCTACTGGGTCTCCTGACTATCACTGGATCTCCTGGACACCACCAGTAGAGAAGTTGTCAGCCAGCAAGGGAGCCACCCATTGGCAGCCACAGCATAAGAAAAAGAAGAAAACACTAGAACAAGAAAAAGAGTTCCCAGCCACACACAGTGGCTCATGCCTGTAATCCCAGCACTTTGGGAGACCCAGGCCCAGTCATTCAAGACTAGCCTGGGCAACATAGTGAGATACCATCTCTGCAAAAAAAATATAACAATTAGCTGGGCATGGTGGCATGCACCTGAAGTCCCGGCCACTAGGGAAGCTGAGGTGGGAGGATGGCTTAAGCTTGGGAGGTGGAAGCTGCAGTGAGCTGAGATTGTGCCACTGCACTCCAGCCAGTGCAACAGAGCCAGACCCTGTCAAATAAGAACAACAACAACAACAACAACAACAAAAGTTGAAAGAAGAAGAAAAAGAAGTATCATCTTCTTCCAGTGTTCCTCCAGGACCTTCTACTAACAAGTACTAAGATTGCAACAAGCGGCAAAGGAGAAAAGAATGATTTACAGCTGAAAGGCAATAAACTGATAACTTGCAAAGTTGGGGATAGATATGAAATAAAACTTGCCATATGTGATAACTGTTGAAGGTGAATAATAGTTACACATGATTATTCTGACTACTTCGCAGATTTGAAATTTTCCAAAATAAAAGGTTTTCTTATTCACTCATTTCTAATGCACTGGAGTTAACCCACTTGCCCTCAAATCCTGGCTTAGTCACTTACTGGCTAATTATTTTAGTGCTTTGCTTCCTCATTTGTAATAATAGTAGCTACTTCATTTCGGATATAGGAAGGGGTTAATAGATATTTCATGAAAAGCGGTTAGAGGAGAGCTGACTTGCAATAAATTCTCAATAAATTTTATCTATTATTACTATTTGTATTATTTACACTGGTACTGACACCATGAACATACTGCAAAAATAAAAGTTGGTAATTCATAGGAAATTAATCCAGAGATTCTGTTGATTTGACCTTCAGAATGCTAATCTTATCTATATAGATCTGTTATATATTAGTCCTTCAAAGAATAACTTACCTTATCTTTGATTTTGTCAACTCTAGTATCCAAAGGCTGGTTTTTGCTTTGTTCCTGGCTACATTTTCGATTTCCTCCACCTGAGCTTGTACTTTTAGTTTGTCCCATGGAACTTGAAGCAGTAGTGGATAGTACAGATGTATTGATACCAATTACAGATGATGTACTATTTCCATTTATTGACCCATTTACACCTTGAAAATAAAAATAAACATATTTATACAATGGAATATTATTGAGTGAGTTAAGAATGAAGTACGGCTACATGTAAAATTGAATGAACTTGAAAATGTAAGTGAAAGAAGACAGAAAAGGTCTTATTGTATGATTCCATCTATATGAAATATTCAGAATAGGTAAACCTATAGAGACAAAGTGAAAACTGATGGTTGCCAGGGGCTGAGGGAGAGGGGAATGGGGAGCAACTGCTTAATGGGTCAAAGTTTCCTTCTGCAGTGATGAAAATGTTTCAGAACAAGACAAGAGGTGGTGGTTGCACAACACTGCGAATGCATTAAATATGCCTAAATTGTTCACTTGAAGATGGTTAATATTATGTGAATTTCACCTCAATTAAACAAAATGTTTAGAAAGATGATGAAATGCAAATGTTCTCCTTTAAGAGCAAACTTTGTAACACTTAAGTGAAAACAAATAAACCATCTAAAATGTTTTAAGTTTCAAATTATATTCTAACAAGTTGTTAATTGCAGAAATATTGTGATCATTTAAAAACAGTACTAGGTTATGAATTTTAATGAAATTAACACTTAATTACAGAAGAAGTAACACATTGTATTGTGTTACATATAGGGAGGTAATGAGATACAGAGGAAAAAGCAGAATTGGGCTCAAATTCTGACTAGGTCACATCCTTATGTAAGCAGTATTTTCTTGAACAATTTATTTGATCTTGGTTGCAAAATTAAAATACTAATAATCTCAAAGAATTATTGTAAGAATTAAGCAAGAAAATGTGAAAAGGTCTAGCATAACACTACAAAACTGTTATTAAGGCCAGGTGTACACAGTGGCTTATGCCTGTAATCCCAGCACTTTGGGAGGCTGAGGTGAATATTGTTTGAGGCCAGAAGTTTGAGACCACTGGCAACATACAGAGACCCTGTTGTGCAAAAATTAAAAATAAATTTAAAAAATGTAGTGAGGCATAGTGGTGCATGACTATAGTCCTTGGGAGGCTGAGGCAGGAGGATCACTAGAGTCCAGGAAGACGAGGCTGTCACAAGCTATGATCACACAACCCTACTACTGCCTGGCAAAAGAGTGAGCCCTTGTCTCTGTTAAAACAAACAAACAAAAATAATAAAAATGTATTAAACCTGAATGTTATGAAAATAATATTAGAATGGAAGATTTATTGTACTTCACTTATATTAATGTGGATACCTTTTTCAGGACCATTTCGATTACTTTTTCCTGAAGTCCTTGAATGGAATGAAGAAGAATCATTATTCTGGGCTGGGGGAGCAAATAGTGGAGGAATCCCCAGTAATGGTGGAAAGAAGGTTGCTCCTGTACGAGTATGAGCATCTGTTGTTCGCCACCATTCTGCACCTCAAAACCAAACAAACCAACCAAACAAAAATATATAAATTAACTTTCCAGTTAATGTCACAATGGCTTTCTATGTTTTATTTAAAAAAACAAAAAAACAAAAAAAAACCTTCAAGTTTCATCTTGGAACAAAACTGCTGAATTACTCATACTTCTGATCACTTTTCTAATTTTAAACACTTGAACTTATACACTTATCACTCTTCTCATTAGGCCAGTATCTAAGGATCTTCACTTGGCAGCTTTGTAGTGTTTAAGCTTGTAAAGGTAGTCAACAGTTTAAAAAATGAAGGTGAAAACTCGGAATATAAATGAAGTATTTCACTCTTTGGTGACTTATCCCATAACTTTTCTCATCTGTTTTAAATCCTTAGAATTTAAGTTTATATCTACAACCTATGTTAAGACTTTCCTCAAATTACATACAACATAAATCTGGCTCTGATAAATCAGATAGTCTAAATAATAATACAAAACTACTATAATCCACTATACCTCGAGTATGATTATGGAAGAAAACATTCTATACTTAAAGATAAGCATAAATATAGCAAAATCTGGAGGCCCTTTTTATTGTCTAAAAAATAAGTTCTCAAAGAAGATTTCAAAAACAAGTAATTTCACATTAAAATATAAAAGATTTATAAAGCTTCTCCTCTTAATGTTAATGATGAAAGACTGAATTTTGTTTTTACTTCCTCTCATAAATTGCAGACAACAATAATTGTTTTATTGATATAAAATGACCAAGTGGTAGAAAATCATTCAATAAAAGGTAAATACTTAAACAGTCTCTCTTAAAGTTTTAGAAAAGGAAATAAGCCAAATTTTATATGTTTTTCAAGGAAGGATGAAGTAAATTTGTATTGTCCCATCTAAAATCTCAAAAACAATCTTCTTCGACTGGCTAGTCCACTATATTATCAAATCAGTTATTATCTTTCAGACCAATCTTCCAAAAACTATGGTGTATTTTTCCTTGACTGTGACAACCATAAGAACATTAGAGGAAAAAATCCCACAACAATACAGTATGTGAAAGCTCAAAATTGTCAGTATATTGCATTTTATAATCTTTAAAACTTTTCTAGGAATATCCCTTCATTAAAAGTAGAATGTAAAGTGATATGCACCTTCATTATCTAATCGCAAAATCTGGCTTAAAAGAAAAGTGACATTTTCATGGTAGCTGCCATTCTCAAAAGTCTAAAAAACAGTGTAAGTAGAAAACTGCAAAATCTATTTTTCTGCACTGTAGGAAGGCGTTACTAGTAAAATGACACCAATGTATATTCAGCTGTGCCTGAATAATGAGAATGGAACCAAGAATAACTATACAAAAGCATTAGTCATTTATCCACTGTTTAGATGAAAGATGTACATTTAGATAGGAAGAAAAAGTGTGTATTTTAGGCTTGTATCAGCACAGTCGGAGAATTGTTATTTACAGGCTTGAAAGCTAGGTTCTAGCTAGCTGATAAAAAGTTACTGTACTGAGGACCTGGCACAGTGGTCCATACTTGTAATCCCAGGGCTTTGGGAGGCTGAGGTGAGAGGTTCACTTGAGGCCAGGAATTTGAGACCAGCCTAGGGCAACAGAAAGAGATCCTGTCTCTATGAAATATTTTAAAAAGCAGGGGAAGGACTGAGGTTTCCCAATGATATTTGCATAATTTAACACAGAGTCTGTAATTAAAGTGGAATTCATAGACTTTGTAAACAACTAAAAAATTGGTAAGGTAATCAAAGTGTAATAAGATTCAAATATTTTAGACATAAACTCAGAAAAAAAACATTTTAAAAAGTACTTGAGAATGTCAAAGGTAAAAAAGCACATAGCTGGGCGTGGTAGTGCATGTCTGTAATCCTCAATACTCAGGAAGCTGAGGCACGAGAGTCACTTGAACCTGGAAAGTAGAGGTTGCAGTGAGCTTGGATTGCGCCACTACACTCCAGCCTGGGTGACAGAGTGAAATTCTCTCTCAAAGGAAGAAAAAAGTAAATAAGCACACAGTAGAGATTAGGAAAAACAATTGGAAAATGTGTGTTAAAAATAGCCTGATACCACAGAGGAAAATACAAAACAAGTAAATAAGATCAATTAAATAAAAAGATGCAAGTGGTAGAGCTTCTGAATGTAAATTTTAGAAATGTCTGATATTATTTCACAGGAAATAATTTTTGTTAAGTGACAAGCTTACCTGTACTCTAAATTTAGGAAAATAAAATTTAGTCACAAACCAGCTTGTTGATAAAATGAAAAATACAAAATAAGGATTACATAAATCAGTATATGGTAAATTTCTAAGTATATTCAAAAGAAGTAACAACATAGTATTTAACTTTTTAATTTCTTTTTTTTTTTTTGAGACAGTGACGCTCTGTCACCCAGGCTGGAATTCAGTGGCCTGATGTGGGCTCACTGCAACCTCCATCTCCAGATTCACATGATTCTCGTGCCTCAGCCTCAATGGTAGCTGAGATTACAGGCCTATGCCACCATGCCTGACTAATATTTGTAGTTTTGGTAGAGATGAGGTTTGGCTATATTGGTGAGCCTGCTCTCAAACTTCCAGCCTCAGGTATCCACCCATTTTGGGCTCCCAAAATTACAAGCAGGAGCCACCACCATGCCCAGTCAATATTTAACATATTTAACTCAAAGATTCTATTAATAATACTTCAGAGGACATAATGGATCTCAATTTGAACCTAGAAGATTGAGCAGAATTTAAAAATCTTTCATACTTGGCAGAGCCAAAAATACTTTGCAAAAATTCATGGTAATTTAATACCACAATTAATTACCAAAAAGTACAAATATTTTAAAAAATTACCATGAAATACTATTTCAATATAAAATGGAAATAATTTTATTATGCTAATATCCATTAAATAATTTTACATTTATTGATTTAATCTTATATGCATATTTTAGAAAGTACATAAAATGTAAAAATAAATTATTCCTCAATTAAAATTCCTAGTAATATCTTCCTGCTGTGTCCTCATTTATTTACTGGGTTATTTAAAATTGGCAATTTTGTTACTCTTCCGAATAAAGCCAATTATAGAAAATTTATATTTAAGTTACTGTATGAAATCTACAAATTAAACAAAATGAATCTTTGAAAACTAGGCATAGTCTCTGCCCATTTGGTAAAAAGTATGCTCATCTAGGCATACTTTTATCAATAAAGACACTGTCTTGTAATTGTTTATCCGTCTCCTAAAAACTGTAAGCAACTTATAACTGGCCTTGTTTGCAGAGAGGAGTAGATGCCCAAAGAATACTGTACATTAAAGACTAAGTGAAACTTTTTGCTGGGGAAGCTATAAAAGTTTTTTCTATATAGTGAAGTATTAACATTATTGAAATCTAGATAAGTAATTTTTCTGGTTGGGGGAGGTTTTGAGACAAAATCTCACTCTGTCACCCAGGCTGGAGTGCAGTAGCAAGATCTCGGCTCACTGCAACCTCCACCTCCCGGATTCAAGCAATTCTGCCTCAGCCTCCTGAGTAGCTGGGATTATAGGTGGGCGCTACCACGCCTGGCTAATTTTTGTATTTTTAGTAGAGACGGGGTTTCACCATTTTGGCCAGGATGGTCTCGATCTCCTGACCTTGTGATCCACCCACCTCGGCCTCCCAAAGTGCTGGGATTACAGGTGTGAGCCACTTTGCCCAGTCCCAGATGAGTAATTTTTTAAATGTGTTAACCACCATCATTCTAGTACAAAGAACATTTAATTTTAATAATACAGTATTTACACTGTGATTTAGAAATGTTCAAAAGCAACAGTGTAATAAAACAGGATAAAACCATAAAAATATTTAAGACACCAGTAGCTATCTATATTGTTATTATCTATTTTGATATTTATTCAGCAATGATATTTTCAGTAAATATCTGTGGAAAGCTTTTCTTACGAAACAATCATGCTAGGAACTGAATAAATTCCTATTAATATTTTTGAAGGAAATGTTAATACTTGGTTTAAGACTTCTTTAACTGTCCACTCACATTGCTCCTCCTCAGTGTCCTCGCTTCCCAAACAACTGAATTGAAGAAGTAATATGACTCAAGGAATAGTACTTGAACTATACATTTAACCATCTATCCTTTCTACATATAGTTTTAAAAACACTTCTTTCCTTTTAAAGAAGCATTTGATAAATTATTAACCATTAAAGTAGGCAAAAGAAAATAACCATGATAGTTACCAATTACGGACTAATTAAGTACACCAGGCACTGTATTTGGCACTAAATATTACTTAACTCCTTTAATCCTCACAAAAACCCGATGAGTCAGGTACTATTATTATGACCCTCATTTTTCAGATGAGAAAACTGAGGCTAAGAGGCCAGATAATTTCTTCCAGATCACACAGCTATGAAGTAACAAAGCCAGATTTAAATACAGGCCTATTTGTCTCTAGAATTATGCTATAATGTTTTAAATTATTTTACGTACATTAATACATGCAACCCTTACTAAAATTTATTAAAGTCAAATTAATCTATAGAAAACACATTCAAATTTAGGCTTTCAAGATAATATAACAAATTAAAGCCTGTTTGTCTAACGTTTTAATTAACTAATGTCTTACTGAATTACTAAATCCTTATAATCTATAGAATTTCGGATAATACAGATCCTCTCGCCATGTAAGTGGTACAACTGTATAGTTGTTTTAATCAAATACAGAAAAATAGGCCAGGCATAGTGGCTCAAGCCTGTAATTTCAATAGTCTGGAAGGCCACGGCGGCAGATCACTTGAGGTCAGGAGTTCAAGACCAGCCTGGTCAACGTGGCGAAATCCTGTCTCAACTAAAAATACAAAAACTAGCCAGACGTGGTGTGTGCCTGTAATGCCAGCTACTCGGGAGCTGAGACAGGAGAATTGCTTGAACTCAGGAGGTAGAGATTGCAGTGATCTGAGATTGCACAACTGCTCTCAAATCTGGGCAACAGAGCAAGACTTCATTTCAAAAAAACCAAATCAAAATAGAAAAATAAAGAAATTTAGGAGTCTAGCTCATTTTCCTTACATAGTGAAGAAAGTGAGAACCTAAAATAGGACTGTAAAAATACTTATTATATAAATGGAACTTCAGTTTCACACTAAGTTAAATACGTTTTTTAAAAATCAAATAAGGCTCAGAAAAATTCATTCAGCTCTACACTCAGAATATATATACTTTTCTGTATATTATACTTCCATAAAAAACATGAGAAAAAACTTGCCTGAATTATTACCTTCTGTGATGGACACCGGTTTCTCTAGTTAAATACCTGGATATCTAACTAACTGCTCTGCCACCTAACACACTTAAGGTGTTTAATTTTTTACACATGATAAATAGGATTGAGCCAATTCTTGCACCCAAGTTACAATACACCAGGCATTACACTATTCCTTTTGTTCAACAAATTACTGCTTGAACATTCTTAAGCTTTCCTCCTTTCCATGAACACTGTTTGTAACAGATGTTTACCTGGAAAAGATGCTAGTTGGGGATGTGCTGCTAAGGCTGTGGGTGTACCAAGTGTCCCCAAACCACCAAATTCTGAATGCCCTGAGCTGGCTGAATGTAGACCAAAGACTGGGTGGCTGACCATTGGGAAGGCACTCGACACTGTGGACAGGTTAAACGGTTGATCCCCAGCTGTTCTGAATAAATGTCCTGGGAGGAAAAAAAACACACTTAAAGTTGGACTATAAAAACAGACGAGAATTATCTGATTTCAGTGTTTATAGTTAAAATTTATAATAATTTACCTATTTTTATGTTACATTTTTTCTTCTGCATTTTCTACTCTTCAAGCCCTAAAAAATGTTTCTAGAAACATGAAAGCACGCTAAAAATAATTAAAATGAATGGTATAACTTTACTTACTTTGAATTTGAGATTTGAGAACCCATGTTTTAAGTAATTTTCACTAATTAAAATTGTTTGACCTGAGGAAGTGAGGCCAATTTTCTCTTAATATATGTACATTAATATATTATCAATATTTTTTACTCATAAGGAAAAAAAAATCCTTTTAATCTAAGGTTGAAAGCCACTGAAGTAAGTCCAGAATCTGTCACCAAGTTAATACTCAAATTATCATACTCTCAGCAAGGAGATCCCAGTTTCAACGTGCCAGAGTTGAAGCTCTCATCTCTAATACAGTCATGAATTATTTAATGGCAGGAATTCAATCTAAGAAATGCATTGTTAGGTGATTCAGTCATTGTGCAAACATTGTACAGTGTACTTATACAACCTAGGTGGTACAGTCTACCACCTAGTCTATAGGATACACCTAGACTATAGGATACAGCCTGTTGCTCCTAGACTACAAACCTGTTCAGAATGTTACTCAACTGAATACTGTAGGCAGTTGTAACACAATGGTAAATATTTGTATATCTAGACATAGCTCAACCTAAGAAAAGTACAGAAAAAATATGGCATTATAATCTTATGGGCTACTGGCATATGTAGCCCATAAGAGTATAATATACTGAAATGTTGCTACGCAGTATATGACTGTACTTCCTAGGTGAGAAGAGTGTCTTGACACCAAAAAGGGAGTAAATTCTAGTCTAATAAAACAATGCACAAGACAATATAAGAACTTAATGAATACACTTACAAAGATATTTCTAAATGTATTCACAAGTGGTTATCAATATAAAAATCATTTTTAACTTTCTCATAGTAAGGCAATGTTCAATTCAAATGAGTCTGACTTTTCAATTCTATTTTTAATCTAAAGAAAATCTAATAGTAAGCGTTATAACTCCAGGTCGGAATGTTATATGATTTTTAAAAATGGCTTATTTTTCATACTTTGTAGGAATTTGGCAGAAAATTTTTCTAATACTTAGAAATCTTCCCTGTACTTCCAGGAAATAATTAAGGTAACCTCGCTTGCTACCGGGAAAAGAGAATACTCTAGGTTATCTTACGAATTTACTGTATAAACAGTATTGTGCTCTGTGTTAAAACTAGAATAAAGCTTCCTTATTATCTCTTGTTTATATTACATCAGTCCTGACTGTGCACTGCAATTTAATTAGTTTTAACATAGTATGTTTGAAATTTCCAAATATAAGTTTAAAATAGTGTATTTACTGTTCTCATTTAGTCATTAATCAAATCTCTTCCCTTTTTTTTCTTGCTCCCTGAAAACCAAGGGGTAGTCCTAAAAAAGATCAGAGTGTACCCTCCAAAATCTGATATAAAGCCTATATTCTTTTTTTTTTTTTTTTTTTTTTTTTTTTTGGGACGGAGTTTCGCTCTTGTTACCCAGGCCGGAGTGCAATGGCGCGATCTCAGCTCACCGCAACCTCCGCCTCCTGGGTTCAGGCAATTCTCCTGCCTCAGCCTCCTGAGTCGCTGGGATTACAGGCACGCGCCACCATGCCCAGCTAATTTTTTGTATTTTTAGTAGAGACGGGGTTTCACCATGTTGACCAGGATGGTCTCGATCTCTTGACCTCCTGATCCACCCGCCTCGGCCTCCCAAAGTGCTGGGATTACAGGCTTGAGCCACCGCGCCCGGCCCAAGCCTATATTCTTTATTAAAATAATGCTGTATTCTTTACTGAAACAGGAAGATATGAATGACTTTAAAAATAATATTTAAATAAATTGTATTAACTATGTTTTACATCAGGCTATAGAGAAAAGTTCTGATTCAGGATAGTGCTCCCACTACAACAAAGCAGTAACTAGATCTCACAGGGAAGATCCTCAAAGTGTCTTTACAAGGAAAGCTCACAAAGAAACTGTAAGTTAAGAGGACAAGGAAAGGGCATAAACTTGGGTGTCTTTTCTAAGTCAGCTAATCATTGTTTTTGTTGAGTTGGTTCTTCTGCGTTATTAGAATGGACTGCATTAGCACTGAAGATGAGTCAAAATAAAACAGAGTATGCTATTGCCAAAAAACTTACTCAAATGTCACTATCTTTGAGACCAGTGATAGGCTACCAGAAACAGTGTGTGGTTTTTTTTTGTTTTGTTTTTTTTTTGGCAAGTTCTCAGAAACCCAGCTAGTTTCTTCAAAAAATGAGCTTGTAACTTTAAATACCAGTGTTTACTTTCATATGTTATTACATATAAAATCTCTGGTTCTCACCAATCAATTCAACTTCCTGACTCAAATTTACTTAAATGTTTTATTTATAAACATACTATGATCAGTATGTTTACACTTCATCAGTACATTACATTTCTTTCTCCATCAATTTGTGTGGTAAGCGAGTTGAACTGAACATTGCAGTTTTGGGGAATTCGGGGTCATTTGTAATTTATATTTTACAAATTTTAAATTGTATCAATTACATGTATGTAGTCATGATTTAATACAAAGAAATTTGAGGGAAGTAATCTCAAAGCTACAAAAGATATATTAAATATGAAAATTCAGAACAATTTAAATTATCAATGATTAGAAACTGATAGAAATACTTCTGTAATAACTAATTATAATTACAATTAGTTTTAATAAATAATTGGTAGTAATAATTGGTAGTAATTAATAAGTAATAAATAATTGGTAGTATGCAGCATTCTTGGATGTATAGTTACAGCATTAATTTCATTATTGGGAAGAAGCAAAGAAGCTAAACTTTGTAGTCTCACAAGCAGAAAACATGAGGAATAGGTAAATGAAGTTATCACTCTTGCAGCAACAATTAAGAACCAATAATAACATAATTTGACAACAAAAAGTTCTTTTTTAAATCTAAAAAGAATGGAATCTGGAAGCAATTAAGTAGAAAATTTCAGTAAAATGAGCTGTCTGCATCACAGGTTCAAATGGAAAAAGATATATAGATCTGTACACAAGAATGACATCTATGCCTGGCAATAATGCAGAGATGGGCGTTCAGATCAAGGCTACTTCAACTCCACTTTCTAATTCTTTCTTCTAAAATTCTTGGTTAAAATAATTAAAGCATGGAAAGCATCCTTAGTGACGATGAATCTTACAGGTCCACTCCTTGCTGGTGAGAAAAAGATTTACTTCTATATTTAGTAAAGTAAACTACGATCACTTATCACGATTGTAGTAATATCTTTTTTTTTTTTTTTTGAGACGGAGTTTTGCTCTTGTTACCCAGGCTGGAGTGCAATGGCGCGATCTCGGCTCACCGCAACCTCTGCCTCCTGGGTTCAGGCAATTCTCCTGCCTCGGCCTCCTGAGTAGCTGGGATTACAGGTACGCGCCACCATGCCCAGCTGATTTTTTGTATTTTTAGTAGAGACGGGGTTTCACCATGTTGACCAGGATGGTCTCGATCTCTTGACCTCGTGATCCACCCGCCTCGGCCTCCCAAAGTGCTGGGATTACAGGCTTGAGCCACCGCGCCCGGCGATTGTAGTAATATCATACATTAAAAAAAAACAGGAGGCTGAGGCAGGAGAATTGCCTGAACCCAGGAGGCGGAGGTTGCGGTGAGCCAAGATCGTGCCATTGCACTCCAGCCTGGGTAACATGAGTGAAACTCCGTCTCAAAAAAAAAAAAAACACGAGAGACTTCCTCTTTCATGTGGAACAGTTATACTACAGAAAGGAAATAATTCAAGTATACATTTCACAATTTTACTATATTTTGCCTTTATAGCAAGAATTTAAAACTCAGTGATTTTTTTAAAAAGTAAACTGTCTCATTAAAAGTTTCCGTAACGTTATATATATAAATTTAATACTGTTTTTTCTACCTTTTACAAAACACAGATAGTATTTCTGTGTAAAAATCTTCCAGAATTATTCTGTTATTTAACAGTTTTAGTAATTGAAACATTTCATGAACATACCTATTAAACATCAGGTGCTATGCTCAGTAACTGGCATACAAGGATGAGTAAGACAATTTTCTGCCCTCAAGGAACTCATGTTTTGAGCATAGTTTAAACAGTACAAGAGTATTTTTATACCATAATGTATAAGTTTGTTAATATTTCAGTATTACAAATCAGTACTGTCATATACAGGACTCAGTAATATATCCCAAACACCTAAAACAATGTCTGGTACATAACAGACATAAAATAAATTTTTTTGAATGAATTAATTCACTACTCATTTAGAGCAGAAGAGGCCTATCCATGGGACTCCTTCCAAAGGGTTTCAATCAGAACAAGAAGCTGTCTTGAGTCTTTATGCAAACTTGCAGTTATGCTTCCTAGATTCCTTTGCCTTATTTCCTCAACCCCTGATCCTCTTTTGTTAATATCACCACTGGCCCTTTATTTCTCCTTGATTGCATTTAGGTCATGCATTGGATTTGATCACACAAAACCCTACCACCTCCAGGATCTTAAACTCTTTAAGTTTCACCCTTGAACAACAATTTTCACATTTCCATTCCCTTATTTCTCAGCATGACCTTTAGTCTTTCCCAGGGCCAATCCTGGACTCTGTCTATCTGTCTCTTTCCCCTTCAACACTATCAATATCTCTCCTTTGTTAACCTTAAAGGAAAAGTCTTATACTTGCTATGTCTGCTTGCTCATCACTTCTCAGAATCTTTTAACATTTGTGCCAAGCGTCAAGCCTCCCGTCCACTTGGTCTGTAAAACTGAAGTTTTCCTTACCACTAGATCCCTCTAATCTTTATTCTTTTCATTCTCAACCTCTTATATAAGTCTGGTATTCCTGATTGCCTCTTTCTTCTTCTTCTTCTTTTTTTTTTTTTGAGATGGAGTCTTGCTCTTCACCTAGATTGGAGTGCAGTGGCACAATCTCAGCTCACTGCAACCTCTGCTTCCTGGGTTCAAGTGATTCTCCTGCCTCAGCCTCCTGAGTAGCTGGGATCCAGCTGTGTGCCACCATGTCCAGCTAATTTTTTTGTATTTTTAGTAGAGACAGTGTTTCACCACGTTGGCCAGGCTGGTCTCAAACTCCTGACCTCATGTGATCAGCCTGCTTCAGCCTCGCAAAGTTCTGGGATTACAGGAGTGAGCCACTGCTCCTGGTCCACTTTCTTATCAAAACCCACTTTCATCCTTAAGGTCTAGGTCATGGAGGCCTCTTGATCCTCTTCTCAACTATACATCTTTCAATAATACTTTCTCCTTTATTAGATTTTCTTTTGCTTTTACTTTTCCCTAAATGTAAAAAATTCCTAAAGATTTTATCCAGCTATCTCCTTCCTTCTCCTATGCTTTCTCCTATAATATTTCACATGCTTATGCTGTTTAAACTATAACCTCTATGCAAATGAATTATAAGCCAGAATTTTAGATTTCTGAGGCAAAAATGGAATCTTATTTACCTCAGCATCTCCAATAATCTGAAACACAATAGGTACTTAATAAATTGTTTCTCACTGGTATATTTTTGGTTACATTATCGTCCACTTGAGAATCTCCAAAGCCTATATAACATGCTTTTTGATTTCTACCCTTTATAACTCTATTATATACTAATCATTTCAAAAACATATTCTCAAAAAGTATTCCTGAATCTCCAGAAAGATAAATCTGGGGCCTCCTTTCAGTGTTCACATTATTGGAAATTTGTCTTTTATCATACCATTACTAGGGTATAAAAGTTATGAAGGAAACAGCCATTTCTTAAGCCATTTTTACTATTTACAAAACATTG
Organism: Cebus imitator; assembly: GCF_001604975.1. Classification (NCBI taxonomy): domain Eukaryota; kingdom Metazoa; phylum Chordata; class Mammalia; order Primates; family Cebidae; genus Cebus; species Cebus imitator. Next base: position 3,784,280 of record NW_016107325.1, read on the forward strand.
CACAAAGCAAACTGTTATCAGTTGGCAGAGACAACACATCATAAGCCTGCTGTAGGCACCTCCAAAATAATAGTTTTCAATTCTTTGTTTCCCTCCTCTTTTAAAAGGCTAGAATGCAGCAAACCACCATGGCACTTGTATGCTTATGTAACAAACATGCACATTCTGCACATGTACCCCAGAACTCAAAGTATATAAAACAATTCCAAAAAAAAGGCTAGAATAACCAGGAGTCATTCTTTAAATGATTAAAATATAACATGTCACTTTGCTCCAATTGCAAAAGTTGCTCACAAGGTTAGTAAAAGCTCACTGGGTATTTAGAATGATATCTCTCTTGCGGCTTTAATTTTTTTATACAGCAGGGGTTGCTGTTTTGATTACATTCATGGCTCCACTGCCAGGACAATGTCCTTAGTCTTCAACTACGTTAATTAACATTTCAAACTACTGTTCATAGGAAAATTTTGATCACAGACTGATGATAGCTCAGTCAATCCTATAATTAGATTTAAAACAAAGCATATTTAGTATTAATAAAAGAGCAGAAAGACTCTTAAACAAAATGAAATACAATTCAAGTCAAGCAGGCTCTATTAACCTAATGACTACAAATTATTATTATTATCCAAAATTATTTGGATATTCGAATGTTCCACTTTTAGAAAAGCAAATGTTTCTTACATTAATATACTTAATATCAACAGATTTATTGCTCACAAATAAAACTTGTCTTGATGAAAGCTTTTGAGTTCTGCTCACAGAGAAAACATTTGCAAACTGAAGAATTATATGATAAAACAGTATTTTTAGAAGACCACAATTTTTTATAGATACTAACATTCAAACATAGTTTCAATATTATGAATGTAAATCTTATTTTAGTTTCTATTTTAAGATAGTAACTGTATACATTTTACATAATGAAAATTAATATACATCTGCAATGCCTATGTTCTCAAATTATAATAAGCTGAATACTTTTTAGCAAAGCATTTCAAATTCTACTAGCCAAATCAAATCACTATATACAAATGTGATTGAAATCAATACACAAATGCTGGTGTGTGTCAGTAACAAGGCATGGTAACTACAAATGCCTTTATTAATATTAATGAATAATTCAATAATGTTTTTCCCCAATAAGAATGAAATTGTATAAAAATTGAGCTAACGCGGCCAGGCGCAGTGGCTCAAGCCTGTAATCCCAGCACTTTGGGAGGCCGAGGCGGGTGGATCACGAGGTCAAGAGATCGAGACCATCCTGGTCAACATGGTGAAACCCCGTCTCTACTAAAAATACAAAACATTAGCTGGGCATGGTGGCGCGTGCCTGTAATCCCAGCTACTCAGGAGGTTGAGGCAGGAGAATTGCCTGAACCCAGGAGGAAGAGGTTGCGGTGAGCCGAGATCGTGCCATTGCACTCCAGCCTGGGTAACAAGAGCGAAACTCCGTCTCAAAAAAAAAAAAAAAAAAAAAAAAAAAAAAAAAAAAAAAAAAAAAAAAAAAAAAAATTAAAAAAAAAAAAAAAAAAAAATAAATAAATAAAAATAAATAAATAAATAAATAAATAAATAAATTGAGCTAACGCCTTGAACCTAAACCACCAGTGAACAAAATCTCCCATCATAAGGAAAAGTCCAGAGAGCAAATAAAACAAAAATTATTGTAATAACTAAGTATGTTAAAGCATTCAATCTTTTTAAAAGTCAAGAAAATTGCTTACCGTGACATTACTTTTTGTGTGTGTCTTTTAATCTTTCAATGCTACACAAAATTGTTACGTCATGTCTTCAAATTTTGTATCCAGTTCTTTAAAATGGTAAGCATAAATTTACAACATTACAAAATCGGCCTCTAGTGTACATCTTGCAAAGTATGACTAATCATTAAAAATATTAGTATATTCAAATAAAGTTCTTATGAGGACTTTAATTAATATCCGTAATAACTGAGTGTAATACCAAAATGAACATCATCAAAATTATTTTAACGCAATACTCTAATTACTGCCTCACATATTAAAATTCTTAAGTATATTAATGTTTAAATATTCTGAACTCATGTCTGTAACCCTAGCACTTTGGGAGGCCAAGGTGGGTGGATTGCCTCAGGCAATCCTGAGCAACATGGTGAAACCTCATCCCTACTAAAATATAAAAAATTAGCCGAGTGTGGTGGTGTGTGCCTATAGTCCCTGCTACTTGGGAGGCTGAGGCAGGAGAATTGCTTTAACACAGGAAGCAGAAGTTGCAGTGAGCAGAGATTGTGCCGCTGCACTCCAGCCTGGCCAACAGAGTGAGACTCCATCTCCAAAAAAAAAAAAAAAAAAAAAAAAAAAAAAAAAAAAAAAAAAAAAAAAAAAAAAAAAAAAAAAAAAGAAAAAGAAAATTCTGAATTCAAAATGTCCAAATTCCGTAAACCTGAACTTTGATTAAAAAACAAAAGAAGTCTATAGTTACTGGTGACAAAACATTTCTCTCCAAATAATTCTCATTTCTCTCCTGCATTCTCAAAATATTTTGAGCCAGTAAGCCTTTTATTTTAACATTTAAAAAAATGGATGGAATGGAAACAAGGTCTTTTTTAAAAGATATAAATAGGTTTTATATATCTTATACTGTATGAAATGTCATATGTTTCAGTACAGAAATATGAATATATTTGTCCCCCAAACAACACTGGTGGGGCGTGGAGTTACATACATAACATATGGTATATGCATTGTATTTTGTAAATATTAAAAGAAATTTCTTCTGATGCTAATTTGGCCCCAAGTGTTTTTTTAATTATAAATTGAAAATTCATAATGACAAATTTATAGGGTACAAAGTGATATAATCTCTGAATACAATGTAGAATAATTTAATCAAGCTACTTAACATAGCTATCACCTCAAATCTTAAATTTTGTGGTCTGAACACTTGAAATTTACTCTCTTAGCAATTTTGAAATTGCTCTTAACTATGTTCCCCACACTATGCAATAGAACTCAAAAAAAAGAAAATTTCTCCTGTCTGAGATTTTGTACCTTTTGATCATCAACTTCCCATTCTTCCAATCCCTCGGCCTTTGTAACCACCATTCTACTCTCTATGAGTTCAATGGTTTTAGATTTCACATGTGAGAACATGCAGTATTTTGTGTTTCTGTGCCTGATTTATCTTATTTCACTTAGCATAATTTTCTCTGATTCCATCCATGTTGTTACAAATAAGACAATTTATTTCTTTTTCAAGGCTAAGTAGTATTCCATTGTATATAAATACTAGATTTTTATTCACCTGTAATCAACCTAAGTATTAATACTTTAATTAATTTAATTTTATTAATTAATTTATTAATAAATAATTTTATTAATTAATACCTTAACTTGTCTATTGTTAACGGCTCTGCAATGAACATGGGAGTGCAGAAATCTCTTTGACAAAATGTTTCCAAGTCCTTTGGGTAAATTCCACAAATGGGATGGCTGGATTAAATGGTAATTCTATTTTTAGTTTTTGAGGAACATCCATACTATTTTCTATAAAGGCTGTACTAATTTACATCCCCATTAACAGTGTACAAGGGTTCCCTTTTCTCCATATCCTTGCCAATAGGCTTGTCTTTTGTCTATTTGATGAAAGCCAATCTGACAGGTATGACATGATATCTCATTGTGATTTTAATTTGCATGTCTCTAATGATTAGTGATGCTCAGCATTTTTTCATATATCTGATGGTCATTTGTATGTCTTTTGAGAAATGTCTATTCATATTGGGTTTTATTTTCATTTTTGAGTAGTTATTTTGAGATTATTTTGACTCACAAGAGTTGAAAAAATAGTAAAGAGTTCCTATGTACTCTCTAATCAACCTTACTTATCCTCATGTTAACATCTTACATGACTAAAGAATAATTCTCCAAACTAAGAAATTAACTGTGATTAAATAACTTAAATAAATAATTTATTCAGATTTAATCAGTTTTTCCACCAATGTCACTTCTCTTTCCCAAGATCCAATCCAGGATCTCATACTACATTTAGGTGTTGTGTCTCCTTATTTGTATAGTCTGTGACATTTCCTCAGTCTTGTTTGTTATGACTTTAATACACTGAAGTGTACCGGTTAGAGGTATTTTATAAAATGTCCCTCTGCTTGGGTTTGTCTGATGACTTCTCATGATTACAAGAGGTGATGCATTATTAGAAAAGATGGTCAATGTGCCCTTCTGAGAGCAACATATCTAGGGCCCATAATGTTGCTATGTAGTGCTGGTGACATTAACCTTGACCACTTGGTTAAGCTGGTATCTGCCAGGATTTGTTACTGTAAAACTACCATTTTCTCTTCAAGTGGCATTTTTATGAGAAAACAAGTCATCGGGAGCCTAGGTAGCTTTGGGAACAAAAGCTGCCGTTTAATAACATCAAACATGCCAAACAAGCTTTGTTGAAGAAATGATGCACCAATACTCAGGCAAATGACTGTTCTTAAAAGATAAGAACAACATTTAGAATAAGGTAAGTAAAATAAAAAAGAATTGTATTATTTTTAGTGTTTTTTTCTATTTTCTTACTAAAAGTATAGCTATATTTGAATAAAAGTATATATAAAATATTCTATTTTTAGCATATAGTATTTTTAGCATTTTAATCTATGAATTCTTAATTTTTTTCATTAGATCTAACAAAAATATCACAAAAGAGGAACTGTTCTTATCTTTTAATGAAAAAAAAGATAAGAAGATTAAAAAAATCCTTTTAATCTTCTTATCTTTTTTTTCATTAAAAGATAAGAACAGTTCCTCTTTTGTGATATTTTTGTTAGATCTAATGAAAAAAATTAAGAATTCATAGATTAAAATGCTAAAAATACTATATGCTAAAAATAGAATATTTTATATATACTTTTATTCAAATATAGCTATACTTTTAGTAAGAAAATAGAAAAAAACACTAAAAATAATACAATTCTTTTTTATTTTACTTACCTTATTCTAAATCTTGTTCTACTTACATTTCAACAAATAAGAAAGCCTTGGCTTTCCCATAATGAACATAAATTATTACAATCAGTTTTCAAAGTATAGACTGGGTATGTATTAGTTTGCTACGGCTGCTGTAACAAAGTACCACAACTGTGTGATTTGAACAACAGCGTTTTATTGTCTTATAGTTCTGGATGTTAGAAGTCTGAAATCAAGGTGTCAGCAAGACCATTTTCCTTCTGAAGGCACTAGGAAAGATGGGTTCCATGCTTCTCTCCTAGTTTCTTATAACACTGGGTATTCTTCTTGTGCCTTCACAGGTGCTTCTCGCAGTGTATGTCACTGTGTCTAATTTTCTCCTTTTATAAGGAGATATACATTTTAACTTGATTAGCTCTGTAAGGTATCTATATCCAAGTAAGGTCACATTCTGAAGTACTAGGGGGTAGGACTCTAACCTGTGTTTTTTGACGGGGAGGATACAATTTAACCTATAACATTTGCTTTATTTTTAAGAGTACTTAATTGACTTGAACACATTATCTTTCTCAAGTAGCCTACTACTAAAATCCCAAATTAAAACTACTAAAAAGTGAAGTAAAATAATATTTCAAAAATACTTGTGATCAAACCTTTCATTAAATAAACCCCACTGCAAAAAGAATAGACAGTTGAAAATTCAACAGCCTGGCCAGGCGCAATGGCTCACGCCTGTAATCTCAGTCCTTTGGGAGGCTGAGGCAGGAGGATCACTTGAGGTCAGGAGTTCAAGACCAGCCTGGCCAACATGGTGAAACCCTTCCTCTACCAAAAATACAAAAATTATTAGGCCATGGAGGCAAGCACCTAGCTACTTGAGAAACTGAGGTGAGAGAATCACTTGAACCCAGGAGGTGGAGGTTGCAGTGAGCTGAGATCACACCACTGCACTCCAGCCTCAACAACAGAGTGAGACCCTGTCTCAAAAAAGAAAATAAAATTCAAGAGCCTTTATTTAGGATTTACAGATGCCTGCAACATTGACACATCAACTATAAGAAAAAATTATGTTGCAATAGTTCACAGTATAACATAAATACTCAAAGAAACTTTGGCTTTATCCACAAACCATCCAGAGCAGGCCTATCTTATTCCCTGGTGATTATCTACTAAGTGTAAACTTAAGTTCTCTCTGTTTCTTATGTTGAGTTCTAGTTAAACCATAACTTTTGACTTTCAGGTTTGTTTTTTATACACTGCCTCTTCAGTAAACTCAACTGACCTTTTAAGATTCCTTATTCTGTGGCTTATGATGCCCATCCCCAACTAAAATCTGCATAGTCACTTGATATTACCAGAGAAAAGCACAGCACAGCTCAGAAAACTTATTAGAGTTAATTATTGTTTAAGTTTCAAGTCATAGTCCTATAAATTTATCTCTCCTTCCCTTCCTTTCCTCAATAATTACTTATTATTATTATATATTTTGTGCCAGGCGCTGACTGGACACATATTGGTAAAACAGATAAAGTCCTTGCCATTTTAACGTAGAAGAAGAGGCAAATAAGTAAAACAACACCGAATGTTTAATTATAAATTGTGAAGAGTGCTATGGAGGAAATTATATGTACAGCAATTACCTCGATACTATGATTAGAGGTCTAATTAAGGTCCGTATTAGTCAAGATTCTTTAGAAAACAGAACCAACAGGATACACTGATTTATTATATGTGATTTATTATAAGGAACTGAAATTATGGAGGCTGACTCAGGAAAGTTGGTGGTATAATTCTGAGAACCGAAGGGCAGATGGTGTTAAGTCCCAGTCATGGGAGAATACTGATGTCCCAGATCAATCAGTCAAGCAAATGGAACTATCTCCCTCTTCCTCCATTTTTTTGGTTCTCTTTAGTTAACAGATTAGATGATGCCCACCTACACTGGGGAGGGCAACGTGCTCCATCCTCTGATTCAATTGATAAACACCCTTACAGACACACCCAGAAATAATGTTTAACCTGAGCACCCATAAGCCAGTAAAGTGGACACAACAAATTTATTATTATAATATCTCAGGACATCTAACCTGAGACAAAGCATGAGGAAGAACCAGCTTTATGAAGATCTTCCAGACAGAAGGAGAATATATTTGAAAATCTGAGTTGGGAAAGAATGTTTTTTATCCAAAGTAAAAGGTCAGGGGGGCTGAAAGATAAAGGGTCAGAATGAGAACAGTACTGGATAAGTTTGAAAAGGCAGGAAGGATTACGTCACAGAGGATGTGCAGCCTTATGTAAAAATTAAGTTGAAAGTACAAAACATCCAACTAGAAACAGCTAGGTGAAACGGTTAATCTGGCTGGGAGAAAAGGTTAATCTAATGACTCATGTAACTCAAAAGCCTTTAGAAATGGCTCATTTTATAGATGAAGAAGCTAGATTGAAGGTTTACCAAGACCTAATTTCTCTCTCCTCTTCTGGTTCTACCTTCTCAAATGGGCCCTTCTTCCAAGGTTTCTGGAGTGGAAAGCTGCAGAGTTCAGTACAAGGAGAGGTGTTTTTCCTCCCCCAGCACCAATAAAAATCCCGGAATGGAATCTCTTCACTTTGATTAATTGACTTATATTGTGTCCATTCCTTAACAAATCATTGTCTAGGAAAGATGAGGTTTGAATTGGCTAGGCTGGGTCACATGCCACACATTTGTAGTGTCTTAGGTGAAAATTTTTTTTGAAGTAAGTGAGTTATTTTGGGGTGGGAGACAACTGCTGGTAATGGTGGAGGAGTGAAATGGTCCCATGAATCCTCCACAGAGAATAATTACTAAAATTGAGCTAAAAAAAAAAAACCCTGAAGATATGGGAAAGCATCCAGAAGCAGAAGGAAGGCAGAGAAAAGTTTAATCTGGAAATACGGTTAACAAGAAGTAAATAAAGTATGACTTTGTAGCTTTTTGGTCTAATAATGCTGCCTAAACCCCATAGTTAAAATTACAGATAATGGTCAAATAAAAAACAGCAGGCTTATCAACTAAAGGTCAGAATTCAGAGCTAAGGCAGCATCTTGAAATTCAAGGGAGAAATCTTGGTAGTGAGCAAACCACAAAAAGTATGAGACCTAAATTCAGAGTTTAAATTATCCAAATGCCTAGCTGCAAGTATAATATGCATGAATGAAAAGGGACTTCAGGGTCACTACAAAATAGCAGGCAGAGAATGAAGATAAAATCTACTCTTGAACAGCAGAGCTATATATAGCAGATCTGCGAAGTTTGATGTATTTCTTTATTTAAAGTATACTCCCTCATCGTGATTATCTCAGGCAGCAGAGAGTCTGAAGTGTCACAGTACTGAGCCCAAGCCTGGCAAAGCAACTGGAAATTAGGAGGTAATCATAGAAGCAAAAAACAAAAACAAAAACTAAAAAGAAACCCCAGAAAAGAAACAGAGAAAAGAAGACTCAACTCTACCTAAATACTTTGCCAACCAAGAATTTTCACAGGTACAGGGGAGACTCACAGAAGTCTAGCACACAAAAGCAGAAGTGGGAAGCCAAAAGAATCATAGCACAAATATTATCAGTACATTTTTTAGTCACAGTAAAACTAAAAAGGATATTGATTTTAAAAACTAAATGTTAACGACTTCCAAACAAACCATCAGCCAAAGGAGAATTAACACAGGAAAACAGAAAATATTTTTACTGGAATGGTAAAAAAATGACACATAAAACTTATGTGCTGCAGCTACAGCAGTAATTACAAGGGAAATTCATAGTATTAAATACATATATAAGAAAAGGACAAAGGTGCTAAATAAACAATCTAAGCTTATTAGACCTGAGCCAGGTGCAGTGGCTCACCCCTGTAATCCCAGCACTTTAGGAGGCTGAGACAGGCAAATTACGAGGTCAGGAGTTCGAGACCAGCCTGGCCAACATAGTGAAACTCTGTCTCTACTAAAAATACAAAATATTAACCAGGCATGGTGGCAGGCACCTGTGATCCCAGCTGCATGGGAGGCTGAGGCAGGAGAATTGCTTGAGCCCAGGAGGTGGAGGTTACAGTGACCCAAGATTGGACCAC
>NW_016107325.1:3793377-3803034 GCF_001604975.1 Cebus imitator
AAAAAAAAAAAAAAAAAAAAAAAAAAAAAAAAAAAAAAAAAAAAAAAAAGAAAGAAAAAGTAGGAAAAAGAAGAGAAAAATCATACCCACAAAAATAGAAAGAAATAATAGTAAGAGCAGAAATTAATGAGAGAAAAAAACAGAAAATTGAGAAAACTCAAATGAAACCAAAAGCTTGTTCTTAAAAAATATATATATAATTGAAAAACTTCTAATCACTAAAAAGAAAAAGCATAAGTTATGCATATAAACGATAAAAGAAAAAGCATCTCTACCAATCATACAGACATTAAAAGAATGAGGTGATATCTGGAACAACTTTAGGCCCATACATTTAATAACATAGATGAAATGAACAAATTCCTTGAAAAACACCAACCAAAGCTCACTCAAGGAGGAAAAGATACCCTGAATCGTTCTATACCTACATTATTTATTTATTTTATTCATTCATTTATTTATTCTTTTGAGACAGGAGTCTCACTCTGTCTCCAGGCCGGAGTGCAGTGTTACAGTCTTGGCTCACTGCAACCTCCGTCTCCCGGGTTCAAGCAATTCTCCTGCCTCAGCCTCTTGAGCAGCTGGGATTACCGGTGCCCACCAAAGAGCCTGGCTAATTTTTTATATATATATTTTAGTAGAGACGGTGTTTTACCATGTTTGCCAAGGCTGATGTTGAATTTCTGACCTCAAATGATCTGCCTGCCTCGGACTCTCAAAGTACTGGGATTACAGGTGTAAGCCACCATGCTTGACCTATACCTACATTTTAAAAGGTGAATTCATGGTTTAATATCTTACAACAACAACAACAACAACAACAACAACTTAAATAACCAAAACTCTCCAGGCCCAGACGTTTCACCAGTGAATTCTACCAAACATTTAGAGAAAAAATAATATCAATTCTATATTCCTTGAAAAATACAAAAGAGGCAGGAATCTTACCCACTCATTTAATTAATTGTAAGAAAGCTATAGACCAATAACCCTTATGAACACAGGTGCAAAATTCCTTAGGAAAATTTTAGCAAATCAAATCCAACAGTGTTTTATTTCTATACTTGTTTCCTGCATGACCAACAGTATTTTGAAAGGATAGCCCATCATAACCAAATGGGATTAATTCTTGAAATGCAAGGTTGGCTTAAGTATAAAAAAATTAATCAATGTAATTTGCCAAAACAGCAAGTTAAAAGGGAAAAGCCATGTGATCATTTCAATAAGTGCAGAAAATACATGTGACAATCTTTAATACCAATTTATAATAAAAAATTCTCAGGAAAGAAGGAATAGAAGGTCTGTCTTAGTGATTGCCAGGGTGGGGATGGAGGGAAGAATTTAACTTCAAAAAGATAGAAGGCGACTTCCTGGAATAATAAATTTGTTCTACAGCCTGGAGGTTACATGAGTAAATTTATCAAAATTCATTAAAGTATACATTTAAAATAGTGAATTATATTGTATATAAATTACACCAAAATAAAGAAATTAAAACTAGGAGGGTTTGCATACGCAGCTTCACTCTGTTCTGAGAGGAACAGATAAAAGCAGGGCAAGCATAGAAGTGGAGAGGCCAGTTAGAACAAACTGCAATGACATAGGTGAGAGATTTTAGTGTAGACTAGGGCAGTGGTAGTGGAGACAGAAAGAAGTGTAGAGACTCAAGGTTTACTTTGAAGGTAGAATCAACAGAATTTAGATGTGGGGGTGAAAGAGAAATGGAAAAATCCAGGGACCACCATATCTATGGCTTAAGCTACCGAATGAATAGTGGTATCATTTAATGATAGAGAATGTAAAGGAAACAGGTTTTGGGAGAAAATCAAAAGTTTGGTTTTGGGATATGTTAAATTGGTTAAGTTTGAGATGCCTATGAAACATCTAGTGAAACGTTTATGTTCATGAGCTCAGAGAGAAAGTCTGGGCAGTCTTCCCATAGGTATATTTAAACAATAAGCCAGGAGATAACAGGCCTCAGAATCAAGACTTGGAAAATGCAACATTTATGAGTAAGGGAATTTGGTGGAAAAAACTTAAGAGAGAGTTGTATTAAAAAATGTAGAGAAAAACCCATGAGTGGTATAATGGAAGCTAAAAGGAAAGATTTTCAAGAAGAAGAGAATGGTCTGCTATGTTAAATTCTGTTGAGGTTGAGTGAGATGAGGATAGAAAGGTGACATTGGTATGAGTTGAGACACTTATGAAAGACAAGAAGAAAGCATATGTAACTATCTCCTTTCAGAAGTTGGGCTGTGAACATTTTAACAGAAAATAGGGCAATAACTAGAAGAGTATTGGGGATATAAAAATAATTTTGGGGCCAAGCGCAGTGGCTTACATTTGTAATCCCAGCAATTTGGGAGGTTGAGGCAAGAGGATAGCTTTAGCCCAGGAGTTTGACACCAGTCTGGGCAATACAGTGAGTCTCTACAAAAACTGAGAAAATTAGCTGGGCAGACCTGCAGTCCCAGCTACTAAGGAGGCTGAGGTGGGGGGATTGACTGAGCCTCATAGGTCGAAGCTGCAGTGAGCTGTAATCGCACTACTGCATTCCAGCTAGGCAACAGAGTAAGACTCTGCCTCCCTTGGCTCCCCCTAAAAAGAAGAGTTTTTTGTACATACCAGTTTTTTTTAGGATGGGTGATATTAAGAGCATGCTTTTATACTGACAAACATGATTCAGTAGATAAAGGAGAATTAATGATACAGTATAAAAGAAATTAAGTCCTGAAAAAGTCCTTTATATTCTTTAATAAAAAACCAATAGATATTTGCTATTGTCAGTGAAAGTTAACAGCCATATCACACTGAGTTAAGCATTTATTCTATTGGGCTTAATTTATATTCTTACATAAAACAGGATTTCAAATGAGATCTATAATAAATATACATAAGCTAGATGCTCTACTGAAATAGTTTTTATAAAAAATGGGCTGCTGAAATGGTAATAAAGTTCATAAACGTGTATCAGAAAAGTTTATTACAATGTACAGCTGGGGAGACATGGCAGAGGAGCTATAATCAGATGAGTTCAAATGGGGAGATAATTGGTTCATTCAAGATTTGTTTCAACCTCTTTTTAGTGTGCCTTCCAATGATGCAGGAGCTGGCAGCTAAAAACTACATTTACCAGTCTCTCCTGCAGCCAGGTTTCTGAAAGTAATTTAGATTCTGCCATTCAGATGTATTTGGAAGAATTAAAAACCGTTAAGTAAATGGTAGCAGATGAAGTATCCATTTTGCTGGTTCAAATCCAGCAGGCAGTGCAAAAAAGCCCTGGAGTTCTGTTGGAGGTTTATGATTACTGGACTGTAATCATTCATATGGGCCAGGGGCCAGCTCTTCAATAATTTTATAAGTACCTAATTGCTTATATTAAATTTCTTTCTGCTTAAAATAGCTTTAGTGATTTCTCTTATCTCTAGCTGAATTGACTGATACGTTAACCAACAGCCCAAAGTGATGAGAGTTCCAAAACCAAAAAGTCAATTCAGTCTGTCACACTGGCCTGATATCAAATAACCTACACTTTTTTTAAGTTCCAGGATACATGTGCTCAACGTGCAGGTTTGCTACATAGGTATATATGTGCTGTGGTAGTTTCTTGCACCTATCAACCTGTCATGTAGGGTTTTAAGCCTCGCATGCATCAGGTCCTAATGCCCTCCCTTCCCTTGCCCCCAATCCTCTGACAGCTGCCACTGTGTGATGATCCCCTCCCTGTGTCCATGTGATCTCATTGTTCAACTCCCACTTATGAGTGAGAACATGTGGTGTTTGGTTTTCTGTTCCTGTGTTAGTTTGCTGAAAATGATGGTTTCCAGCATCATCCATGTTCCTGCAAAGGACATGAACTTATCCTTTTTTATGGCTGCATAATATTATATAGCATATATGTACCATATTTTCTTTATCCAGTCTACCACTGATGGGCATTTGGATTGGTTCCAAGTCTTTGCTATTGTGAACAGTGTTGCAATAAACGCAAGTGTGCATGTGTTTTTATAACAGAATGATTTCTAATCCTTTGGGTATATACTCAGTAATGGGATTGCTGGGTCAAATGGTATTTCTGGTTCTAGATCCTTGAGGAATTGCCACACTGTCTTCCACAATGGTTGAACTAATTTATACTTCCACCAACAGTGTAAAAGTATTCCTATTTCTCCACATCCTCTTCAGCATCTGTTGTTTCCTGACTTTTTAATTATTGCCATTCTAAGTGGCATGAGATGGTATTTCATTGTGGTTTTGATTTGCATTTCTCTAATGACCAGTGATGAGCTTTTTTTCATATGTTTGTTGGCAGCATACATGTTTTCTTTTGAGAAGTGTCTGTTTGTATCTTTTGCTCACTTTTTTATGGGGTTGTTTTATTTTCTTGTAAATTTGTTTAAGTTCTTTGTAGATTCTGGATACAAGTTGTAAGAAAGGGGCCCAGTTTCAGTCTTCTGAATATGACTAGCAGTTTTCCCAACACCATTTATTAAATAGTGAATCTTTTTCCCATTGCTTGTTGTTGTCAGGGTTGTCAAAGATTGCATGGTTGTAGATGTGTGGCATTATTTCTGAGGCCTCTGTTCTGTTCCATTGGTCTATATATTTGTTTTAGTACCAGTACCATGCTGTTTTGATTACTGTAGCTTTGTTGTGTAGTTTGAAGTCAGATAGCATGATGCCTCCAGCTTTGTTCTTTTTGCTTAGGATTGTCTTGGCTATACAAACTCTTTTTTGGCTTCATATGAAATTTAAAGTAGTTTTTTCAAATACTCTGAAGAAAGTCAATGGTGGCTTGATGGGACAGCATTGAATCTATAAATTACTTTGTGCAGTATGGCCATTTTCACAATAGTGATTCTTCCTATCCATGAGCATGGAACTTTTTCCATTTGTTTGTGTCCTCTCTTATTTCCTTCAGCAGTGGTTTGTAGTTCTCTTTGAAGAGGTCCCTCATATCCCTTGTAAGTTGTATTTCTAGGTATTTTATTCTCTTTGTAGCAATTGTGAATGGGAGCGCATTCATTATTTGGCTCTCTGTTTCTCTATTATTGGTGTATAGAAATGCTTGTGATTTTTGCACATTGATTTTTGTATCCTGAGACTTTGCTGAAGTTGCTTATCAGTTTAAGGAGATTTTGGGCTGAGACGAAGGGGTTTTCTAAATATACAATCATGTCACCTGCAAAAAGAGACTATTTGACTTCCTCCCTTGCTATTTGAATGCCCTTCATTTCTTTCCCTTGCCTGATTGTCCTGGCCTGAACTTCCAATACTAAGTTGAATAGGAGTGGTGAGAGAGGGCATTCTTGTCTTGTGCCGGTTTTCAAAGGGAATGCTTCCGGCTTTTTTAGGGTTTACCATAAATAGCTCTTATTATCTGGAGATACATTCCATCATTACCTAGTTTATTGAGCATTTTTACCATAAGGGCTGCTGAATTTTATTGAAGGCCTTTTCTGCATCTATTGAGATAATCATGTGGTTTTTGTCATTGGTTCTGTTTATGTGATGGGTTACACTGATTGATTTGTGTATGTTAAGCCAGCCTTGCATCCCAGGGATGAAGCCAACTTGTGATGGATAAGCTTTTTGATGTGCTGCTGGATTTGGTTTGCCAGTATTTTATTATTGAGGATTTTCGCATCAAAGTTCATCAGGGATATTGGCCTGAAATTTTCTTTTTTTGTTGTTGTGTCTCTGCCAGGTTTTGGTATCAGGATGATGCTGGCCTCATAAAATGAGTTAGGGAGGATTCCCTCTTTTTCTATTGTTTGGAATAGTTTCAGGAGGAATGGTACCAGCTCCTCTTTGTACCTCTGGTAGAATTCAGCTGTGAATCTGTCTGGTCCGGGCTTCTTTTGGCTGGTAGGCTATTAAGTACTGCCTCAACTTCAGAACTTGTTATTGGTCTATTCAGGAATTCAACTTCCTCCTGGTTTAGTCTTGGGAGTCTAATTCTCTTTGTATGTCCAGGAATTTATCCATTTTGTCTAGATTTTCTAGATTATTTGCATAGAGGTATTTATAGTATTCTCTGATGGTAGTTGGTATTTCTGTGGCTCAGTGGTGATATCCCCTTTATCATTTTTTATTGCATCTATTTGATTCTTCTTTTTTTCTTCTTTATTAGTCTGACTAGCAGTCTATTTTGTTGATCTTTTAAAAAACCCAGCTCCTAGATTCATTGATGTTTTTTAAGGGTTTTTTGTGTCTCTATCTCCTTCAGTTCTGCTCTGATCTTAGTTATTTCTTATCTTTTGCTAGCTTTTGAATTCGTTTGCTCTTCTCTGGTTCTTTAAATTGTGACGTTAGGGTGTCAATTTTATATCTTTCCCGCTTTCTCCTGTTGGCAGTTAGTGCTATAAATTTCCCTCTAAACACTGCTTTAAATATGTCTCAGATATTCTGGTACATTGTATCTTTGTTCACATTGGTTTCAAAAATGTTATTTATTTCTGCCTTAATTTTGTTATTTACCCAATAGTCATTCAGGAGCAGGTTGTTCAGTTTCCATGTAGCTGTGCAGTTTTGAGTGCTTATCTTAATCCTAGTTGTAATTTGATTGTACTATGGTTTGAGAGACTCTTTGCTATTATTTCCATTCTTTTGCATTTGCTGAGGAGTGTTTTACTTCCAATTATGTGATAAACTTTATAATACATGTGATGTGGTGCTGAGAATGTATATTCTGTTGATTTGGGGTGGAGAGTTCTGTAGATATATATTAGGTCCACTTGGTCCAGAGCTGAGTTAAAGTCCTCAATATCCTTGTTAATTTTCTGTCTTGTTGATCTGTCTAATATTGGCAGTGGGGTGTTAAAGTCTCCCACTATTATTGTGTGGGAGTCTAATTCTCTTTGTATGTCTCTAAGGACTTGCTTTATGAATCTGAGTGCTCTTGTATTATGTGCATATATATTTGGAATAGTTAGCTCTTCTTGTTGCATGGATCCCTTTACCATTATGTAATGCCCTTCTTTGTCTTTTTTGATCTTTGTTGGTTTAGAGTCTGTTTTATCAGAAACTAGGATTGCAATCCCTGCTTTTTTCCTCTTCCCATTTGCTTGCTAAATATTCCTCGATCCCTTTATTTTGAGCCTAGGTGTGTCTTTGCACGTGAGATGGGTCTCTTGAATACAGCACACTGATGGGTCCTGACTCTTCATCCAATTTGCCAGTCTGTATATTTCAATTAATTGGGGCATTCAGCCCATTTACATTTAAGGTTAATATTGTTATGTGTAAATTTGGTCCTGTTATTATGGTGGTAGCTGGTTATTTTGCCTGTTCATTGATGCAGTTTCTTCGTAGTGTCAATGGTCTTTACAATTTGGTATGTTTTGCAGTGGCTGGTACCGGTTTTTCCCTTTCCAGATTTAGTGCTTCCTTTAGAAGCTCTTGTAAGGCAGGCCTGGTGGTGACAAAAATCTCTCAGCAGTTGCTTGTCTGTAAAGGATTTTATTTCTCCCTCACTTATGAAGCTGAATAGAAAATTCTGGGTTGAAAATTATTCTTTTCTTTAAGAATATTGAATATTGGCTCCCACTCTCTTCTGGCTTGTAGGGTTTCAGCAGAGAAATTTGCTGTTAGTCTGATGGGCTTTGTGGGTAGACCAACTTCTCTCTGGCTACCCTTAACATTTTTCCTTCAATTCAACCTTGGTGAATCTGACGACTATGTGTCTTGGGGTTGCTCTTCTTGAGGATTATCTTTGTGTATTTCCTGAGTTTGAATGTTGTCCTGTCTTGCCAGGTTGGGGAAGTTCTCCTGGATAATATCCTGAAGAGTGTTTTTCAAATTGGTTCTATTCTCCCCGTCATTTTCAGGTACCCCAATCAAATGTAGGTTTGGTCTTTTCACATAATCCCATATTTCTTGGAGGCTTTGTTAATTCCTTTTCATTCTTTTTTCTCTAATCTTGTCTTCATGCTTTATTTCATTAAGTTGATCTTCAATCTCTGGTATCCTTTCTTCTGCTTGATTGATTCGGCTGCTGATACTTGTGCATGCCTCATGAAGGTCTTGTGCTATGTTTTTGAGCTCCATTAGGTAATTTATGTTCTTCTCTAAACTGGTTATTCTAGCTAGCAATTCCTCTAATCTTTTTTCAAGGTTCTTAGCTTCCTTGCATTGAGTTAGTACATGTCCCTTTAGCTTGGAGGAGTTTGTTATTACCCACCTTCTGAAGCCCACTTCTGTCAATTTGCCAAACTTATTCTCTGTCTAGTTTTGCACCCTTGCTGGTGAGGAATTGTGATTCTTTGGAGGAGAAGAGGTGTTCTGGCTTTTGGAATTTTCAGCCTTTTTGCACTGGTTTTTCTTCATCTTCATGGACTTATCTACCTTTGGTCTTTGATGCTGGTGATGTTCAGATAGGGTTTTTGTGTGGACATCCTTTTTGTTGATGTGGATGCTATTCCATTCTGTTTGTTAATTTTCTTTCTAATAGTCAGGGCTCCCTACTGTAGGTCTGCTGCAGTTTGCTGGATGTCCACCACTCCAGACCCAGCTTGTCTGGGTTTCATCAGCAGAGGCTGAAGAATAGCAAAGATTGCTGCCTGTCCATTCCTGTGGAAGCTTCTTCCCAGAGGGGCACCTGCCAGGTGCCAGCCAGAACTATCCTATATGAAGTGTTTGTCAACTCCTGCTAGGAGGCGTCTCCCAGTCAGGAGGCATGGGGGTCAGAGCTTCACTTGAGGAGGCAGTCTGCCTTTAGTTAGCTTAAGTGCTGTGCTGGGAGATCTGCTGCTCTGTTCAGAGCCAGCAGGCAGGAACATTTAAGTCTGCTGAAGCTACATCCACAGCCGCCCCTTCCCCTAGGTGCTCTGTCCCAGGCAGATGGGAGTTTTATCTATAAGCCCCTGACTAGGACTGCTGTAAAAGGCTTTATTTTAAACATGGACTACAACTCTGTGAAAGTTTACCTATTTTACCTACAAAATGAAAAAAACTCATGTTGTAGGTACTAAAAATATGTGTTAATAAATGATATATTTCTGGGTAAATGGAATTATTCTTTCATTCAAAATAAGCATCTCAATATAAATACACCCTTTTTTACTAGTACAAAATAACAATAAAAAATGTATCTCTTTCTAGACAAGATTTCCAATGTTATTCAGCAACTGAGCATACTTCATCCTTTCTGCAGCTTCCAAACATATACTAGCAAACAAAAAATAGTGCCCAACATATGACTCATGAGAATCATAAGCAATTCCAATGTCACTAATTCAGAAAACTAAATGAGAAAAAAGTGTTCAGAAAACTCAGAACCTGTACTCAAGGGTGCTACCGAAGCCTTCAACATAAGAAAATACATTTCTTTTGGAATACTATGTATGTTAAAGACTAATTCAGAAATAAATACAAAGACAGCAGATTAGAATACACTGAAAGGAGCTCACAACAAAGGAAAGAGAAAGAAGAGTTTTAAAAAAAAAACAGGAGCCAGGCGCGGTGGCTCAAGCCTGTAATCCCAGCACTTTGGGAGGCCGAGGCGGGTGGATCACGAGGTCAAGAGATCGAGACCATCCTGGTCAACATGGTGAAACCCCGTCTCTACTAAAAATACAAAACATTAGCTGGGCATGTTGGCACGTGCCTGTAATCCCAGCTACTCAGGAGGCTGAGGCAGGAGAATTGCCTGAACCC
>NW_016107325.1:3803636-3829195 GCF_001604975.1 Cebus imitator
GAGTGATTTTGGGAGGTGAAGATATCTTCTACATAATTAATCAAAATTGAGGATATTTTCACTTCTGAAATAAAGCTCTCCTTTTAGGCAAATATAAATTTTATTCCTGTTTAAGAAAAACTTGTTATGCTCTAAACTTTAAAAATATTTTCCATCAAGTAAATGATCTGCCTTAGTATACATCTGTGAACTGGAGTAGCTGGAGTTTACAAAGGTCATTTCAAATACTGGAAGCAAATCTAGGACAGTGTCTACCAACGACTTCCCTGTATTTCATTCCTTCATGGGCCTACTGTTTTAAAAGACTTTACTAATTTATTAATTAAAATGATAAAACATATTAAGATATCAAGATTCAACTCTCAAAGACAATTCCTAACAAGCATGGACTACCCAGTGCTATCCCAGTGTAAAATCCAGAAAAAGCAAAAAGACTAGGTGTTTAACCTAGCCTTTTTCCAACAAATCAATGCAAGTCATGAGAACATTTCATTCAGAGCACAGTAAAATACTATGCAAATTATTAAAAGAATGGCATTTTAAAATTGAGTTAATAAAGGTTATTTACCACATGGGTTGACTGTAGAGCTAAGTGAAGCAACTCCAGCGGAAAGGCCACCTTTTGAAACTACTGAAGCCACAGAAGGTGTCGAAGATGAAGGTGGTGTAGTAGAGGAGGCTACGGAGGAAGGTAACCGCTCTCCAGACTCCATATCTATGAGAAGAGAAAATGTTAATTTTCAGCATCCAATAAAAGTTTTTTCAAAAGAATTCAACATATTTAAACATTTTTGCATACTTTTAAAAGTATAAAATAAATTTAGAAATATATGTTCTTTGGAAAGATAAAATATGGAGTAGATAAAAATGATATAATTTAAAATACCAATTTATGGGATACGTTTAAGTATACCAGCTTCTCTTGAGTTTTCTTATTCCCCAAAAGTTAATAGTGGTTTGAATATAGTAATTTCACACAAGTCTGTGTTGCCACAACCATAAATTAACATGTTATATTCATCTTACTCATTCCAAATCTCATCATCTATTCACTTGCAGGATAATTCCTATGTTACCTTAATGAAAAACAAAAAAAATACCACCATATTTGAATGGACTGCATCTTTATCTTCTAAATCCAGATAGCAATAGACTTGTAGGTCTTTGGTGTCCCAGAATCCAGCCTGGGAATCTCCAGTACAGTGAACACCCCCTCTGCCCCTCAAAAAAGGCAAATACATTTCAGAGTTTTACTGAAGGCAAATTTAAATCATGATTTCAAAATAGCCTTAGTATGTGACCCATTTAAAATGACAAAAACAGGCCGGGAGCGGTGGCTCACACTTGTAATCTCAACACTTTGAGAGGCTGAGGCAGGCAGATCACCTGAGGTCAGGACTTTGAGACCAGCCTGGCCAACATGGTAAAACCCCATCTCTAACAAAAATACAAAAATTAGCTGGGCGTGGTGGCAGCCGCCTGTAATCCCAGCTACTTGGGAGGCTGAGGCAGTAGAATTGCTTGAACCTGGGAGGCGGAGATTACAGTGAGTCAAGATCACGCCACTGTACTCCAGCCTGGGTGACAAGAGCAAAACTCTGCCTCAAAAAAAAAAAAAAAAAAAAAAAAAAAAAAAAAAAGATAAAAGCACTTCTAATCATCTTTATTCATTTGTTTGGCTTTGTAGGTACAGTCTTGCATTGGTTTTATTGCAATAGCTGATGCTGATATTAATAATCTGGAATATAATGCGAATTTTATATTCATTTTAATACTCTATGCATGCACTGATCCCACAATCAAGCAAGAAAGTCATTAAATTCACAGATGCTTTAAAGAGAATACAATCTACAATAAGAAAAAAAATACTGCTTACCTACAAGTGAATTTATGATCAGCCACATGAAAACTCTCACCATTTAAATAATCTACAGAAAGATTTCTGTATGGAATTCTACAGGCAACTCACAGAATAACTGTATATTTACTAAGAAAGTTGGATTTTATTTTAAAATATGAACTAATTAAAATACTGCAAGGCTAGTGTTTGCCTAATTGTTGACTGAATCCATAAAGTATGTAGACAATTTTTCTCATAAGATAGATACATATGGGGAAGGTAATCTCAAATCGACATATAACATCATTAGTAAGACCATTTCTACAAGCTTTCCAATCATATAGAGTTCAAAAATTCTCTTCATATTCTGGTATTGCTGTAAATCACTTCCACAGATGGCAGTACTGCTATGATGAGTCTGTCCATATTCTTAACAGAATTTGTATTTCTCTTTATCAGAATTCATAATGGGAAAGGCATAGTTACTGCTGATGGTTGCAAGCAAGAAATGTTTAAAAGGTAGGTTCTGGATCAGCAACAGTAAGTAATGAACTCTGAGACATGTGGCTGTCTGATGGTAAGCCCCTTACAAATTATTTTTACCAAGTCTAATTTCACTAAATACAAAAAAATGGATTCTTTACCTAGAAGAGAGTTTAGGAAAAGGTTATATTTTCTTTATAGCAGGTGCCCTCATTGTCTTCAAGAATTCTATTTGCTACTTAAATATATAATGGAAGGTGTTTAAAAAAAATTGCCTTTGTACTCCACAGCAGAAATAATTTGGTGACATAATTAGATATGCACTTTAGCTGAGTACTTGGCATATAAGAGCTCAACATAAAATAGTCATTATCTTTTTTTTAAGATAGCATGCGATGAAGTGTAGGTATTTCTTATTGTTGATAAAACCTGATTCAGGACTAAAGTAAGGAAAATCCAGAAAGTAAAAGAAATATCCAGAAGGCAAAACTGCTTCTTTTGCACACATACAGCTTACTGGATATTACTTTCCCTGAAGATTTAATCTTAATATTTATTTAAACAAATAAATGCAGATGTACAAATGCGTGCACACATACACACACACACAGAAATAAAGTATCATTAGGTAAAGTAATATATACAACTTTGTTTGCTACAGCACTGCTTAAAAATAAAATTTAAACCTGGCAATGAGAGTAAAACTAAAGCTAGTAGTATAAGGCTGGGGCCTTTTTTAGTTTCAGTAAAGGTGTAATTTTTTTTCTTCTATTTTTGTTTTTTTTAATCTCATTTAAGTAAGAAGGAGCTTAACTTCTTAAAAACATATGCTTATGTAACCATTTTCCTTAGAATCTCTTATTATATATTCATGTATTATTTTATTATTTTATATATTCATGTATTATTTTATTTCAACTATTTTGATACTAGATATTTATTTTTAGCCTAAGATTTCTTAGGTGGCTATGTAGTCTCCTCACATGTAAAGTACTAATTCTCTCATACTGGCCTTAAGTAGTTCTTGTTTTTAATAGGCATTTCTTAGTTCTAAAAACCAAAAATTGGGTGAACTGCTCGAAGTTTATCTTATACATATCCTTTTTTTCCATTTTATAGAAATTTAACAAATCCACTCTAGCCTTTGCTACACTAGAATATTGTCTTATACCTTAATTTATAAGGATTAGCTCTTCGAATTTTCTTTTTTAAGTTAAATATTTTTCTTTCAGTTTTATTTGCCATAATTCTCTGCTAAAGCACAAGAAATCCTGGCCATCAACTTGATAGTTAAAAGGTGAGAAGGCAATGCCTTTGTAATTGTGAAATTGTATAATTGTGAAAAATCCACAAAACAATCATTGGCTTAACATATTGTAAAAACTGTTCAAAGAAGAAGGTTGCTCTGTTTTTTATTTTTAATTCTAAAATTATTTCAAAATAAAAAGTAAAAAAAAACAAAAAACACAAAGTTTTACAAACAGTAAGCACTAAAAAAAAAAAAAAAATTACATGCATTGGAGCTAAAGAGCATAAAAACTAAACCTTGAAGGAATGAAGAACAGACTACATTATGTCAGTGAGATATTTGATAATAAACATTATCTGGGTTCAAACACTATGTCTGAAGGTTTTAGTTATAATCTTGTAAAAAGTATGTAATTTCTCTCAGTTCTCAATTTCCTCATGAGTTATTTGAAGAAGATGTAGTTGGGAGGATTAAATGAGATAATGCATGTAAAGGGCAGAGTACCTAGCATTCAATATTTGTTAGCTATTGTTTTTTTTTTTTTTTTTGAGACGGAGTTTCACTCATGTTACCCAGGCTGGAGTGCAATGGTGCGATCTCAGCTCACCGCAACCTCCGCCTCCTGAGTTCAGGCGATTCCCCTGCCTCAGCCTCCTGAGTAGCTAGGATTACAGGCACGCACCACCATGCCCAGCTAATTTTTTGTATTTTTAGTAGAGACGGGGTTTCACCATGTTGACCAGGATGGTCTCGATCTCTTGACCTCGTGATCCACCCGCCTAGGCCTCCCAAAGTGCTGGGATTACAGGCTTGAGCCACCGCGCCCGGTCAGCTATTGTTTTTAATAAGTAAACATCTATGTATATAATTACCCATCCGTTTATGTGGCAATAAAAGAAACCTTAAGGTATTCTAGATTATTCATGTTAAAGTGAATAAGAGTTATACCATTTATAGATTATGTATATTCTTACCATGGCATTATATTTTTTAGCCAGATAGATTATGTGTCAAGAATTTAATGTCTAATAATTGTATAGATACCAATGATAAGGTATGTCATCTCAAAATTTTTCAAATAAGCTGATTTTTCATGTACAATACAAATAAAGATGAAAAATTAATACATTTATTTTACATTGACAAAATATGTTATCATGTGAATTATTCTTTATAATTCAAGCACAGAATGTAAGAATCTGCAGAAACTCCTTTCTTCAGATTTTTTTTGAGATTCCTTTTTTTATTATTATTATTATACTTTAAGTTCTGGGGTACATGTGCAGAACATGCAGGTTTGTTACATAGGTATACACGTGCCACGGTGGTTTGCTGCACCCATCAACCCGTCCTCTACATTAGTTATTTCTCCTAATGCTATCCCTCCCCTACCTCCCATCCCCCAATAGGCCCCCCAAAGTGTGATGTTCGCCTTCCTATGTCCATGTGTTCTCACTGTTCAACTCCCACTTGTGAGTGGGAGCATGCAGTGTTTGGCTTACTGTTTTTGTGTTAGTTTGCTGAGAATGATGGTTTCCAGCTTCATCTATGTCCCTGCCAAGAACATGAACTCAGCCTTTTTTATAGCTGCATAGTATTATATGGTATATATATGTCACCTTATCTTTATCCAGTCTATCACTCATAGGCATTTGGATTGGTTCCAAGTCTTTGCTATTGTGAATAGTGCTGCAATAAACATATGTCTGCATGTATCTTTATAGTAGAATGATTTTTAATCCTTTGGATATATATTCAGTAATGGGATTGCTGCGTCAAATGGTATTTCTGGTTCTAGATCCTTGAGGAATTGCCACACTGTCTTCCACAGTGGTTGAACTAATTTACACTCCAAACAGTGTAAAATCATTCCTATTTTTCCACATCATCTTCAGCATCTGTTGTTTCCTGACTTTTTAATGATCACCATTCTAAGTGGCATCAGATGGTATCTCATCGTGGTTTTGATCTGCATTTCTCTAATGACCAGTGACGATGAGCCTTTTTTCATTTGCTTTTTGGCGCATAAATGTCTTCTTTTGAGAAGTGTCTGTTCATATCCTTTGCCAACTTTTTGATGGGGTTGTTTTTTTCTTGTAAATATGTTTAGGTTCTTTGTAGATTCTTGATATTAGCCCTTTGTCAGATAGACAGATTGCAAAACTTTTCTCCCACTCTGTAGGCTGCCTATTCACTCTGATGATAGTTTCTTTTGCTGTGCAGAATCTCTTAAGTTTAATGAGATCCCATTTGTCAATTTTGGCTTTTGTTGCCATTGCTTTTGGTATTTTGGTCATGAAGTCTTTGCCCATGCTTATGTCCTGAATGGTACTGCTTTGGTTTTCTTCTAGGCTTTCTTGTGGTTTTAGGTCTTATTTAAGTCTTTAATTCAACTTGAGTGAATTTTTATATACAGTATAAGGAAGGAGTCCAGTTTTAGCTTTCTGCATATGGCTAACCAGTTTTCCAACACTATTTATTAAATATGGAATCCTCTCCCCATTGCTTGTTGTTGTCAGGTCTGTCAAAGATCAGATGGTTGTAGATGTGTGATGTTATTTCTGAGGCCTCTGTTCTGTTCCACTGATCTATATATCTGTTATGGTACCAGTACCATCTTGTTTTGGTGACTGGATCCTTGTAGTGTAGTTTGAAGTCAGAAGGCCGAGGTGGACGGATCGCTTGAGTTCAGGAGTTTGAGATCAGCCTGGCCAACATGGTGAAACCCTGTCTCTACAAAATGTACAAAAATTAGCATGACGTGGTAGTGGGTGGGTGCCTGTAATACCAGCTACTTGGGAGGCTGAGGCAGGAGAATTGCTGGAACCCAGGAGGTGGAGGTTGCAGTCAGCCTAGGCCACACCACTGCACTCCAGCCTGGGCAACGGAGTAAGACTCCATCTCAAAACAAAAACAAAAACAAAAACAAAAAACCACAAAGAAAGTTAACTAGTAAGAAGAGTAAAGATAACTACAACTACAAATTAACACAAAACACTACAGTGAAAAAAAATGTTGTGAACCATGGGAGAAAAATGTGCAGAAGATTAAGGACTACAAATGATTTGATTCATTTTAGATCTTTCCTGTAACCTAAAGCAGTGATTTTGGTTTTGTGACACACCAACTCCCCTACCAGGGAACATCTAGGTGACATTTTTGGTTGTCACAACTAGAAGAGTGCTAATGGCACTGAGGAGAGAGAGAGGCCAGGGATGCTGCTAAATAGCCTAAAATGCACAAGAAGGACAGTCTTTTCCCTACGGAATTATCCAAACCAAACTGTTAGTATTGCTGTGAATGAAAAACTCTGATCTAAAGTATCAAAAAGGTTATTATTTGAAATTCAACTAGCCAAAACTTTAAATAGGAATTCTATATAATTATAATAATAAGATGAATCAAGCTGATTTTGATGACCCAAAGCTACTATAATAAGTGATAAAATTATACTCAACATATCTTTTGTGTCAGCATCCCTCTAAGAGTCTAGTATTTTACATTTTATCCAAATTTTTAAGCACTGATAATGTATCACATGCAATTAACAAACATCACAATGCTTACTCATACTGGGTAACATAAATTTGCTGTATTTTACTAAAATGACATTTATCTATAACAGTTATGAGAGCAAATAAAAATCAGAATTTATGAAAATGACAGACCACACTTCTTCCCTGCATGATTTTATGTACTATAAATGGATTCAATGATCAGTTGTTAATGAAAATATTTTTCAAATTTATGTATCTCAAATATTCCTGGTTTGTGTAATCATAGAGTTCATGAACACTGACAGCTGGCAGGTATAAACCTGAACAGGTGCTAACAGGGAGACCAAGACACGTTGCCTAAGATATGTAAACATGATCAGTTCCCTGTGTTTCAGGTGTGCTGATACTTTAGTATTAAAAGTACAGCCACATTCAGTCAAGAAAAGCAGAGTAATAAAAAATAAGAATAGTTGTAGATTAAAGATGCAGAAATTACAAATAAAAACAGACATATTTTTCCTGAAAGCATTTTTTTAAAAAAATGATTTTATTTGTACTAACAATAGCAAAAGTTCTCTGTGGAAGTTCAAACCACAGCAAATTCAGTGAGTCTTTACTTTTTCCTTTATAATGTATCCTCAGAGAAATACGATAATTAGGAAGAATATCAGGAGGTATTCACTACGCTACTTCTTTTGGCTTATTAGAACCACTAAGAGTAGAGTTTTATCATACAAGTTCAATATTTTCTAAAAATTCTGAGAAAGGTTTATATATAACTATTTGTTTAGATAACTTCCAGGCAACTGAACATTTGAACACATAAAACTTCAAGATATTAAATAGTGAAACACAAACAAAAACCAGGCAACAAATGAAAAATTTTTTGTTAAAGGACATTAGAAATAGAGGATGTGGCCAAAATACCTTATTAGATAGCAGACAAAATTATTCTTTGAAAATAGTATGTTCATAGGAAAAAGATTCCATTCATAAAATTTTTATTTAACTACATTTTCAGGAACAGAATTTTGAGGAATTAAGTATGGTATGTAGTGATTTAAAATGTGAATATGTAAAATGAGTTGCTTTGTCACTTGACACATTTTAACTGCCATTATATACAAGCGATTTATTACATCCTCAAACAGAAGTGTTCTGTGTGTTAACCTGTGATATTGAGCAAGTTTCAGACTCCCCTAAATACTAGTTTCCTTACCTAAAAAATTACGAGATCGAATTAAACTAGCTCTCAAGTTTCTACTTTGAGTTTTATAAACTTGGTGGTTAAAAACAACTGACCTCCCGAACCAACAAAAAACACAAAATTAATACTGCATTAAAATATTTAACAAGTTAATTCAATTTTTTCCTTATCATTCTTTTCATTGGTCTTGATTCTATCTCCAAATATGTATCATGTTAAATTATAGATTTCTGTTAAATCTTTTTAAAGATTTGCTCTTGTCGTACTTTTACCTCAAGAGACCTGATGGTGAGAAATTATCCAAGCATAAAAGCAGAGGTTTTCATATTGCTCAGTAAATAATATATTCAGAGTATCCCTTTCCATCCAAAGGATTAAGTATTCCTTTGCAATGAGCTATCTGTGGGGAAGACATCATCCTAAGACATATGAAAAAGATATAAAAGAATAAGATTTAAGTCAGATTTAATATCTATGGATCAACTAAACTGTAGTTATAGTCTGTGAATTTAAATACTAACTAGACTTAGAAATGTCTAACAAGGAAATAAAGGTTAGAAAGATAAAAAGAGGGACAGTGTATGGTTAGCTAATCCTTTCATCTACAAATCTAAGGGGCTCCAAAGAACAAGCAAAGGCCTAAAACTTTGCTTAACTAAGAAACACAATTAAAATTTTAATTAGAATATCTAAGATAGTTCTGGAAAGCAACTAAGACCAATGCATGAGACTGAAAAACTAAAGCAGAGAATTAAACAGAAATCATGTTACTCTATATAAAATATCCATGTATTCTCAGAAGCCCAGGAAGCATGTCTAATTAACTAAAATTAAAAGTCACCTTTAATAGGAAAGATGCAGAACCACATAACAGAAACAATACACCTCTTAAAGAACAAAGTGAGGATGAGAGGTTGTGAATGCCATGCAAAAACTGTGGGTTTTTCTTTTCTTTTTTTTTTTTTTGGTGCTGGTCACCCTCACATTACGTTTGTTTTCTTATTATTACCACTTTCCTACTCAAAAGTCTAGAAATATACTCAAACATACTGGTAAAGGTAAACATAAAGGATATTTATTACATGACCATAATTGCAAAAGACTATTAAAAACATATTTCCATCAATAAAGAATTGTTAAATTAAATTTTAAAAATCTTTACTAGATTACTATACAGGTATTAAAAAGAATGAGGTAGACCTATACTATCTAATATGTTAAATGTAAAGAGCAAGGTGGGGGAGACTATAAATAGCAAGATCTCATTTGTGATAAAGAAAGATAAGAGGGGGATATATTGATATTCCTGTATGCTCAAGAATATTTCTAGAAAAATATATAAGAAATTGGTAACTGTATTTACTTCTAGGTGAAGGGATGGGGAAATTGGATTCTAGAGTGGAAGAATTATTTTCCACCATATATTTTTTGTACTTGAATGTTTTACCATGTGATTGTATTAATGACAGTTAAGTCAACAAAAAGAGAAAAATTTCTAAAGATCTGTTATTGCTAGAAATTACCTTTCGAAATGTTCCAGAGTCCTAGGGTACATTTAAGTCTTAGTAAGTGGGGAACCTACTCCCAATAACCTTGAAATAGAGGCTCTAGCTCTGGCACATATACCAATTGCTTGTGTCAAGGATCTTCTTGTGTATGTTTTGTACATGGTGATTCTATGTGAGATTTTGTTTAAAGGAAGGGTCCCATGGCTTTTTAAAAAAGGTGGCAAACCATTGGTCTAATAAATATTGGTCTCATTCCAGTTCTTAATAATATGTCTATCTAATCTATTCACTGTGACGTCAGAGACTGAGTCCTCACCTTCAAGTAGGAGGTGGTTTCACTGTCCTGGTCTTTAATTTCCAATTTCAAACCACTGTACAAGGTATCTTCAAATTAAATCTTATTACCTCATAGTGGGTATATTCCTAGTTCTCCATCCCAAACACCTAGACGCTGACATGTGCATCAATCACCTACTTGGGGAGGTTTTAACTGATTTATTTTACTATCTATTCACTATTCCCTTTCCAAGTTTCAACAAGAGAATCAAACAAGCAGAAGAAAGAACTTCAGAGCTTGAAGACTTTCAAATTAACCCAATCAAAGATTAAAAAAAAAAAAAAGAATTTAAGAAAACGAACAAAGCCTCCAAGAAGTCTGGGATTACGTTAAATGACCAAATTTAAGAATAATAATTAGTGTTCCAGAGAAAGAAGAAAAATCTACGTTTGGAAAACTTATTTGAAAAAATAATTGAGAAAAACATCCTTGGCCTCAGTAGAGATCTAGACATTAAAATACAAGAAGCTCAAAGGACACACAGAAATTCATCACAAAAAGATGAGGATTACAGGCCATGGCCCAACTGATTTTTTAACCCAAAGAATTGGATTTTTTTTTTTGAGATGGAGTCTCGCTCTGCCACTCAGGTTGGAGTACAGCAGCGTAAATCTCGGCTCAGGCAACCTCCACCTCCCGGGTTCCAGCGATTCTTCTGCCTCAGCCTCCCAAGTAGTGGGACTACAGATGCCTGCCGCCACACCTGGCTAATTTTTGTGTTTTTAATAGAGACGGAATTTCACCATGTTAGCCAGGCTGGTCTTGAGCTCCTGACCTCAAGTGATCCACCCACCTGGACCTCCCAAAGCGCTGGGATTACAGGCATGAGCCACCACACCTGCCAGGAATTGTATTGTTTTTAACACAAAGAAAGGATAAACACTTGAGGTGATGCATATCCCATTTATCCTGATGTGATTATAATGCATTGTATGCCTGTATCAAAATATTTCATGTACCCCATAATATACACCATGTACCCACAAAATTTGAAAGTAAAAAAGAACAACAACGATAAAAGAAATACACCAAAATGTTAACAATGGTTCTCAGAATGGTGAAGTTATAAATGACTTTAATTTGTTTTTATACTTCTTATTTTTTTTATACTTTTCAGTTTATTTCAATTATTCACATTAGAAAATATTAAACAAAAATGAAACACACTCATTTTCTATTTTTTAGGGGGGAGGAACTAACCTTAAAATTTATATTTGATACAGAAAAATTATTGATCACAAAGTGATCAACAATGAAATGAGCTATTTTACAGAGGTAAAATCTATCCTTGATGATACTTTAGGAAGCTGATTCATAATCATTTGTCCAGTCACAAACTCTGGAGCTTCCTTTCCAGGTACCATTAACGTAGAGTTACGAAATTTCAATGACACTAAAAAGAAATAATTTTTCACTAAAAAGCTACATATATTTTGAGAGCCAACCTATTAGCATGACTGGCCTATTCATTAACCAGAAGGCAAGATTCTAGATTGACTCATAGAGTCAATTTCCTCTCATCCATACTTTTCCCCTTATAATGAAGAGACAGAATACTATCCATGGATAGGTATTTCTTGATGCCCAATATGTTACACCAACAAGTTGCTGATTATTCAAGTTGTCAAGAACAAATTTGATAGAAATGGAAAAACAGCAATGAAACAAAAGATATAAAGAAAACTTACAGAAATTTTAGAATTGAAAAATGTACTAATCTGAATTAAAAAGTCACTGGATGGACTCAATAGCAAAATGAAGATGACAGAAAAAAAGAGCCAATGAACTCAAAGATAGATCGATAGCAATTATCCAGTCTGAACAACAGAATAAGCACTGAAAAACAATTAAAACTGACCCAGAGACCTTTGAGACAATAACAAAATGTCTGAGATTCATGTCAACAGAATCTTAAGGGAGGAAAAATGGTGTAGAGTTGAAAAATTACTTGAAGAGGCAGTGACTAAAAACTTCCTATTTTTGGTTAAAGACATCAAAACCTAAAGATTCAAGAAGATAAGCAAACCCAAAACCGGATAAACCCAAAAAGAAATTGAAATCTAGACTGCAATGCCAGGTGTGATGGCTCATGCCTATAATCCCAGCACTTTGGGAGGTCAAGGCAGAAGGATCACTTGAGGCCAGGTGTTTGAGCCTAGGCAAATTAGAAGAACCCATCCCTACTAAATTAAAAAAAAAAAAATTAGCCAGCCAGTATGGATTACAGGCACCTGTCTGTAGCGGTAGCTATTTGGGAGGCTAAACTATTAGGGAGGATTGTTTGAGCCAGGAGTTTTAGGTGGCAGTGAGGTTTGACTATACCACTGCACTCCAGCCAGGGTGAGAGCGAGACCCTGTCTCAAAAAGGCAGGAAAAGAAATCTAGACAGAAATGAACAAAATGGACAATTTTCAACTAAGGACACAGTTTTCATCAATTTATGTTCTGAAAGTAAGCTGAAACTTGGAATTACATTATACTGGTTTTCACCTTTCTTTTTTGTCAGTGTCAAAAACTAACTTTTAATATCGTTATTTTTCCCCAAATTTATGACAAAATTTAATAAATGCTAGTGTCTAAAGGCATATGTAGCAAAATCCATGCTTTAATTCTTTTTGTAAATACTAAATTTACTTACGATAATTCTTGAGAAACCATACATTAAACAGATATGAAATACATAGATGACACACACAGGACAGTCAAATCTCCCTTCGTTACATTTTTCAATCCAAGGTTTAGATATTGGTTCAATTATTTTAAACAAAATTTTATAATGAGAAGTCCAAAACAGCAATAGAATCTGCCCAGCCTTTCAGAAGTTTACTAGCATGGGTGTGACCCATCTAACCTAAGCCAAATCTTAGTATTATGGTTTCATATGAACATTTCATGTTACTTCTTTCCAGATTAATAATATCAAAAGTAAACCTTGAAGTTAGGGTTTTTGTGGGTTTATTTTTTTGGAGACAAGATCTCACTCTGTCTCCCAGCCTGGAATGCAGTGGTGTAATCAAAGCTCACTGACTGCAGACTCGACCTTCTGCGCTCAAGCAGTCCTCCCACCTCAGCCTCCTGAGCTAGGACCATAGGCTAGTGCCAGCACACCTGGCTTTTTTTTTTTTTTTTTTTTTCAAATTTTCTGTAGAGACGGGATCTCCCTGTGTTGCCCAGGCCAGTAACTTGAAGATTTTAAAGGTGATATCGATAACCCATGTCATAGACACCATAAAGAGACACACAAAGAAATTAACATTTAACACATACTGTGCTTTGGCTAGCACACTGCAAACCTCTGGAGCTCTAGCATGCACCCCTAAAAATGGTCAGCTTCCATTTTTCTCACGTCTCCATTAATGAGGGCAAGACTGACAACAAAATGCACCATGCTTTCTGACATTACTTGTCTTGTCTAGAATGCATGAAAACTCCCCCCCAAAATAGCTTTTCCAGAATCTGTTATAAAGAGCTGCAAAAAACCAAAAGTTTGCAAGAGTCTGGTTTATGGCTACTATTAAGTTTATGTAAATTTTACCTGTTTAATAGGTCTGAGGGTCATATTAACCTCAAAACAAAAGTTTTAAAGCAGGTTCACAAAAATTTATTCTAGTCCTATCAACACTCACTAATGTATGTCCTCCCTCCTTTAATTGGCTGTTGATATCAATAAAAAGGCTTGGAAAATATGCAACAACCAAATTGCTTATAGATTTAAAACATAATTTCAAACATTCCAAATGTAGGTAATGTGCATTTCTGATGTTTAGTTATTTCTAAACTAATGATTGCTAGTTTAACATGTGCCTATCTGCTAGAAAGCAGGCATATAATACTATTGTTTGGGAGAAAATTAACTCTATAATT
Source organism: Cebus imitator (assembly GCF_001604975.1). Classification (NCBI taxonomy): domain Eukaryota; kingdom Metazoa; phylum Chordata; class Mammalia; order Primates; family Cebidae; genus Cebus; species Cebus imitator. Next base: position 3,817,622 of record NW_016107325.1, read on the forward strand.
GGTGAGTATCAAAACTCTTCTGTCAAAGGTTATGCCAGTTTAGAGCTCTAAACTGAAATTCAAATTTTTAGCAATCATATTATTATTATTTTTAGATGGAGTCTTGATCTGTTGCCCAGGCTGGTGCGCAGCAGCATGATCTTAGCTCACTGCAATGTCTGCCTCCTGCGTTCAAGCCATTCTCCTGCCTCAGCCTCCTGAGTAGCTGGGATTACAGGTGCCCATGACCATGTCTGGCTAATTTTTGTATTTTTAGTAGAGATGGGGTTTCACCATGTTGGCCAGGCTGGTCTCAAACTCCTTACCTGGTGATCCACCCGCCTTAGCCTCCCAAAGTGCTGGGATTATAGGCATGAGCCACGGCGCCCAGCCAATCATATTACTTTAAAACTTCTCGTAGGCCATAATAGAAGTCAAAATTCTCCTATTAATAACTATTATAGTCAGCTGTTGCTGAAGATGGTCATTATTAGTATCATAATTCTTCATTTTATTTCTCTTACCTGAACAGTCATCTAATTGATTCCTCTTACCCTATAAGCCAATTCATTGTGATAGCACATATCTATTCTCCCATTCATATTAACAACAAAATTAAACCCAAATTCCTTAGGCTTGACTTTATAGACTTGCTTAGTTCTCAAAACTTACTTCCTCTGTATTTCCCATCAAACTTAATCAGTCTCCATCACCTGGTTCTTGCACCATACTTTCCCAAATCCTTAATTTCAATTGCATTGCTCTCCTTAACATGTTCTTCATCCCTTGCCCCATCACTGCATATCAAATCCTCCCTATTCTTTAAACCCCAGGTCAAAGTGACACCATGAATGACACCCATGAAAAAGACACCCAAAAATTACCTAGTCAAAAGCCGAAAGTCAGAGATCCCAAACCCTTAGCACTGTAAACTACTGACAATTTGAAGAAGTTAAAATTCTAAATCCATAATATTTTACCAGTATTTTATCACTGTCTCTTTCACTGCACATACCATATTTTATCCTGTATTATAACTATGAACTTGCATAAATTTGCCTTAGAATTAGTAAGCTTATGGGAATAGAAATCATGTTTTTAGTATCTTACATTTCCCAGAGTCTTAGAGGAATACTTTGCCCAAAACAGTTGCTTATTAAATATTTGTTGAATAAATGAAAATGTGTCTTCATTATTTGTCTTAAATTAATGCATGATGTTTTAAAACAAAAATATGACACGAAAAACAGCAACACTATAACTATTAAGTTATAAAATCCTGATACTGGAGCTAGTATTTTATCAAATCTGTTTCAAAATGATCACAGATATTAAAATTCAAAGAAAATAATTGATTAAAAAATTGTATTTTATACTTTAATGACAGAGTCATTTCAACACTTTCACTTCAAACTCAGAACAACCGGATTTTTATTATCTATTTTTACATTTGTAGTCCCTGCTTTTAACATGGCAAAAATCCCAGTTAATGTGCCAAAAACCTCAGTTCTTGACAGTACAGAATTAACTCATGGCAAGGCTTGGTGGCTTATGCCTGTAATCCCGGCACTTTGGGAGGCAGAGGTGGGTGGATCACTAGGTCAGGAGTTCAAGATCATCCTGGCCCAAGATGGTGAACCCCCGTCTCTACTAAAAATACAAAAATTAGCCAGGTGTGGTGGCAGGTGCCTGTAATCCCAGCTACCTGGGAGGCTGAGGCAGGAGAATTGCTTGAACCTGGGAGGCAGAGGTTGCAGTGAGCCAAGATTGCCCACTGCACTCCAGCCAAGGTGACAGAATAAAAGACTAGTATTTAGGTGGCATCCCAGGTGCCCAGCCAAATTAAGTATCCCATATTTCTTTGTTACAAACTAGAAGGTTAAGAGTATATGCTGCTGAGCCCTAGAGGAATTTTTAGAATTTTGTTTGGGAGGTCAAGGCGGGTGGATCACAAGGTCAAGAGATCGAGACCTTCCTGGTCAACATGCTGAATCCCCATCTCTACTAAAAATACAAAAATTAGCTGGGCATGGTGGCTCACACCTGTAGTCCCAGCTACTCAGGATGCTGAGACAGGAGAACTGCTTGAACCCAGGAGGTGGAGGTTGCGGTGAGCCAAGATCGCGCCATAGCACTCCAGCCTAGGTAACGAGCAAAACTCCGTCTCAAAAAAAAAAAAAGGAAAATTTTGTACAATTGCTCTCATCAATGACAGCACCATTATTTATTTCCTTCTCAAATAAAAAAAGAATTAACTCATTTGATTTCTGACATAATACACAACTAATAGCCTGAGAATAACAATACCAACACTAACACAATAATAAAATTACTGAAAACACAGTTCTTTTGATCCTTAAAATACAGTCAACTAGTCAAATTAAAATATTTAAAAGACCCTTAAACAGTTCTTTTGTGTGGTTATACCTTCAGCTAGACACAAAATCTGGTCCACTCATTACATTTCATTCCAATTTTTAAGGACAGCATTCAACTATACAGCAAGCAACTGTGATGAACCCAAAATCAATGTATCAGCAGTAGTATCTAAAAGTGCACTATCTAATAGGGCAGCCATTAACACATGCAGAAAATTACATTTAAATTAATTAAAATCAAATAAAATTTAAAAATCACACTAGCCATATTTTAAGTGCTCAACAGTTATCACATCATTATAGAAAGTTTTATTATACAGTGTCAATCTAAATGATAATATTCTTCCCCCAGACACTGAAATCTTCTCACTTAGTGAGAAAGCCTTTTTCATATTGAGTAAGTAGACTATTAAAACTGTTAAAACATGAGTTGGCAGCTTTAGGGCAGATACTGCCTTATTAAAGTTTTCTTGAGAAAGATTGATGTGCAGTATTAGATACAAATCAGCAGTTAGCTCTATGAAGAAACTTAAACTAATATCATGCTACCATGTTTTCTTCACAGGGTTTGATTATTACTAAAATGTTAAAATTTCATTAAAATCAGTGGGAGATTGAGGTGGAGTTTAGCTTATTTATAAAGTATTCGCTCAAAAGCTTAAACTATTCACTCTGAAGATAACCTGAAATAACTCTCATCTTTCATTACTTTTCAAATGTTTCTACTGAAATATCCCTAGCACAAATCGAAAGAGTTTTGTTCTATTTGCAATATTGTAGGCCCAGTTATTATTGGCAGAAGAGGCAATAAACATATATCTGCTATAAATGCTCAATGTATTTAGTTAAAAAAAATTTAATAGAAAAAAAAGTTGGTATCATAGAAAAAAAGCAGAAACAGGATATGTGTGCATGGGTTTCCCTTTGCCTTTCTACTGATGCTGATGACACTCTCTGTACAGGGAGGGTCTTCAAGAGTTTATATAGAAACTAAAGCCTAGGTATTCCACTGCCCTTTTATACTACAGCTTATATCAGAATTCCAGAAGGGCCTATTACTAGGTAGGCAAAGCAAACATAAATAATATACAGGAAACGCTGGCTACCAATCCTAAAATTTTAAGTCACTGTTGACTGAACTCTTTAGTTCCAGTTACAGCAATATTTTTAAAACTTTGGGTCATAACCCATTCAAAGTAATGAAATCCACATAGTAAAATCATAAAAAGTGAAATATTCTGGGTTACTTTCAGAGATATTTGAAAAACACACATCTATTTGTATTTCCAGTAATGTATGGTTTCTATAGGGAAGCACAGAAGAATTTTACAATCCCTAATCATACCAGCTGCTATATTAGAATGACTACTACTATATACATATATAAATTACTATTTATATACACATATACATGCACATACTACTATTACTATACTAGGAGAATCCAGGCTTTGTGTACACAATCCATGGATGAGAGCAGCTGTACAAAATTCTAAGAATTCCTCTAGGGCTCAGCAGCATATACTCTTAACCTTCTAGTCTGTGACAAAGAAATATGGGGTATTTAATTTGGCTGGGCACCTGGTATGCCACCTAAATACTAGTCTTTTATTCTGTATACTCAATTAAAGATACATCAAAGTTATTTCACCCAGATGCTCTAAGTGATAATTATATAAACTTTTAAGCATTTATGAAAACATCTGATGTTCAACCTTTCAGGAAGTATTTACCACACCATGAAGCATGCTAGGTGCTTGGGATATAATGAATAAGTCAATTAGGTCAAGTACTCTACCTCAAGGGTTTATACTCTAGTAGGCTGGAGCAACAGCGGAAACCTAGTCAACACTGAGTTAAACAGATTCTTACTAGAAAGAAATTGTGCTAAGTGACAGTACTTGGGTACCAGGTGTTAGAAGATGGTACTATATAAATTCCAGAAATGGGGTAGCTTTTCAGGGGCCATATGTGTAGATGAGCAAACAAATTAAGAAAATAAGATATGCAGTGGGAAAATGTTATATTTATTCTTAATTTTGCTAATAATTAGGGATATCGATATTAAAAGTTAGGCATTTTCTCGTACTCCAAAAAATATAAAACATTTAAAGTGAAAATATAAAATGCTTCTGAAAACAACTGCCATCTTAGAATCCAATATTAGTTACAAATTTAGAATAGTTTTTATAATATATGACATTATATGCTTTTAATTATTTTCAAATTATCACATTTCTGATTCATCTTTACTTATAAATTTTAGTTTCTACAAAGACCATGTGGTAGTACTGGAGTAAAGTAGGAGAAACAGATATGAGTATCCAAAGCTACATATAAATTTTAGTCGAAGAAGAAATACTTTTTAAAAAATTAATGCTACTAGAATCACTTGAACCCGGGAGGCGGAGGTTGCAGTGGGCCAAGATCTACACCACTGCACTCCATCCTGGGCAACAGAGTGAGACTCTGCCTTAAAAAAAAATAAATGCTACTATAGTTAAAGAAGTAAATGTTGAGAATTCTCATAAAATTTCAAGAGAAAATGTTATACATTAAGGATTTATTCCTTTTTTGCCTCTTACATTGAAATAGCTGGTCTATTATTTATTTAACAACTATTTTTGAGCATTTACTACAAATCTCTATGCTGGTTGAGTTGTTAGAAAATAAAGACAAATCACAGTCCTTGTCTTATAAAAGTTCATCATTTAATAATTCTCACTATTCAATTTTCTCTAAATTTCTTTTCATTTCATACTGTTATCTCCATAATTCAATCTAAATCTCAATTACTCTAAGTTTTTTTTATTTTTCTGATAAACAGAAATACATGTGCTCACTTCACTAAATTCATAGTAGTAAGAGGGGTTCTAGGTAAATGCAAACACAAAGACTGTGGAGACAGGCAGCTTCACTGATGAAGTTACCAGGAAGAAAAAAGACCTTTTGCCTTGATGTAATTTTTAAATGATGACAGTTTTCATAAAAGTTCCACCCTCCACCCCCATCTAGGAAGTAGGAATGTCCATGACTCATTATGCTTTCCCTGTGCTTCACTCAGGCTTCCTCTTCACAGACCGCCTAATTCAGCAGATAGGACTTCCTGATGTTGAGGGAATCCTTGTCTCTCAACAGTGGGCCACGGGATCCCATTCCTGTGGTCAAAGCTGTCTGAAACAGATACGACCCAAGGAGACAATAGTTGGCCAGAAATCTATGTGTTAATGGTCTCTTAAGATTCTATAGTCAAATCAGATTCTTTCTGATATAAACATTTTAACTGATAGAAACAGGGAAAGTTGTTGTTGAGGTAAGAGGTCCTTAATGCTGGGGCCTAAGTATACAAGCTTTAAAAAGTGGATTGCAAAAAAACAATGGAAGAGTAAGTGTACAGAGAAGCTGAGAAGCCTTGAGAGAGAGAAGATACTCTTCTGTTACTGTTCCTTGCCAAGTGAAGAGCCTAGTAGAAAACTTCCTAACAAATATGCTTGTTTGTCTTTTCTCATGTTCACTCATGCTATTTACACCACCAAGACACATTTTGGTCTTTACTTCCAATAATCCAAACACTATACTCCTTTAAACACAGGCCCTAGAGACTCCCTTTATCCACAAAGCTGGATCTGACTAATCCTGGGTCACAACTTCCCATCTTTGAATTATGGAGCACTTTAGCTTCCATCCAGGAAGATGGTAATTACATGACTTTTTACGGCTCTGTGTTTATTGTATGAATGCACTGTGTTATTCAGCACACAGCCAGTATGTCTGTTGAGCTTTAGTTGCTGACTCAGTACAATGAGACTAATTATAATTACTTCAAAGAGCTATAAAGAGAGGGCCTAGTACACTTCCTGCTAGGTAATTTGTTCTTAGGTGTTTGGCCTGGAGAATACAAAGAAGAAAATACTTTCTTCAAACTTATGATAAAAGGGTAAAAAATAACAGCTCAATAAAAGTCAACATTATTTCTTTTGTAAGTTAAATGTGAGCAAATATATGTTTAAAATGTCAAGATAATTTTCAATTCCAAGCAGGTTTCGTTCATAGGTAAACCTAAAGAGATGTTCAAGAGTATTAAGTGATCCCCTGTCAATCTGACTTTCAAAAATGCCATCTTTACCTTAGCTTTATATAATAGTATAATTTGAAATTTTGTTTTAGATAGCAGTGACATTTTTTAGTTCTTAGATAACTGAAATAGTAAAACTGCTTTTTCCTGAGAAGTTAGTACGTAATTTTATAACCTTCATTATACACAAAATTAATTTGACTATAACAGTACTTTTTTCAGTAATCTAGGGACCAGGTTTTCTCCTTTTGACATTGATAATCTCCAAATACAAACAAAAAGTTATTATAATTCCCCCTACCATTCTCTGAACTATAACATTTGGTCAAATTATGTATTAACTTATCATTTCAAATAGGCTTCATCCATTTTCCTCAAAATTTTTATTATTTTCTGAATTGCATATACTTGTCCATGTTTTATTCTATTGGCAATGCCCAAATATTAACATAAATAATGTTGACTTTCATTGAGCTGTTTTTCTACTCATGTATCTTAAGTTTGATGAAAATATTTTCTTTCTGTTTTCTCCTGGCCAAATACATAACAAAATACCTACCAGGAGGCATGCTACACCTTCTCTTTATTATTATAATTTTTTTCTTCTACTTTCAAGTTCAGGGGTACATGTACAGGATACACAGGTGTTACACAGGTAAACATGTGCCATGGTGGTTTGCTGCATAGATCAACCTGTCACCTAGGTATTAAGCCCAGCATCCATTAGTTATTCTTCCTGATGCTCTCTCTCACCCCACCCCCACTCTAACATGCACCAGTGTGTGAAGTTCCCCTCGTGTGTCCGCATGTTTTCATTATTCAGTTCCCACTTATACGTGAGAAAATGGTATGTTTGATTTTCTGTTCTTGTGTTAGAATGCTCAGCATAATGGTTTCCAACTCCATCCATGTCCCTGCAAAGGACATGATCTCATTCCTTTTTTATGGTTGCATAGTATTCCATGGTATACATACCAAATTTTCTTTACCTCGTTTATCGTTGATGGGCATTTAGGTTGAGTCCATGTCTTTGCTATTGTAAATAGTGCTGCAATGAACATACATGTGTATGTATCTTTATAATAGAATGACTTATATTCCTTTGGGTATATACTCAGTAATGGGATTGCTGGGTCAAATGGTATTCCTGCTTCTAGATCTTTGAAGAATCACCACACTGTCTTCTACATGGTTGAACTAATTTACACTGCTATCAACAGTGCTAAAGCATTCCTCTTTCCCTGTACCTCACCAGCATCTGTTGTTTTTTGACTTTTTAGTAATAGCCATTGTGACTGGTGTGAGAAGTTATCCAATTGTGGTTTTGATTTGCATTTCTCTAATAATCAGTGATGTTGAGCTTTTTTTCATGTTTGTTGGCCGCATGTATGTCTTCTTCTGAGAAGTGTCTGTTCATGTCCTCTGCCCACTTTTTAATGGGTTTGTTTTTTTCTTATAAATTTGTTTAAGTTCCTTGTAGACTCTGGATATTAGACCTTTGTCAGATGGATAGACTACAAACATTTTCTCCCATTCTGTAGGTTGTCTCTTCACTCTGATGACAGTTTCTTTTGTTGTGCAGAAGCTCTTTGCTTTTATTAAATCCCATTTATCCGTTTTTCCTTTTGTTGCTATTGCTTTTGGCATTTTCGTCATGAAATCTTTGCCTGTGCCTATGTCCTGAATGGTACTGACTAGATTTTCTTGTAGGGTTTTTATAGTTTTGGGTTTTACATTTAAGTCTTTAATTCATCTTGAGTTAATTCTTGTATACAGTGTAAGGAAGGGGTCCTGATTCAATTTTCTGCATACGTCTATGTCAGCTCTCCCAGCGCCATTTATTAAATAGGGAGTCATATTCCATCACTTGCTTTTGCCAGGTTTTTTTGAAGATCAGATGGTTGTGGGTGTGTGATCTTATTTCTGAGTTCTTTTTTTTCTTTTTTGAGGCAGAGTCTTGCTGTGTCGCCCAGGCTGAATTGCAGTGGCGTGATCTTGGCTCGCTACAACATCTGCCTCCTGGGTTCAAGTGATTCTCCTGCCTCAGTCTCCCAAGTAGCTGGGACTATAGGTGCACATCACCATACTCAGCTAATTTTCTGTATTTTTATTAGAGACAGGGTTTCATCATGTTGGCCAGGCTGGTCTCGAACTCCTGACCTTGTGATCCACCCACCTGGGCCTCCCAAAGTGCTGGGATTACAGGTGTGAGCCACCACGCCTGGCCTATTTCTGAGTTCTTTATTCTGTTCTATTGGTCTCTGTGTCTGTTCTTAGACCAGCACCATGCTGTTTTGGTTACTGTAACTTTGTAGCATACAAGCATACAAGTACACAGGTATTGTAGCCTTGTACTTTGAAGCTGGGGAGCCTCCTGTGATGTTCTCTTTGAAGTGATGCCTCCAGTGTTTTTTGAGGGTGTTTTTTTTTTCCTTATTGTTTTGGCCTTCTCTTTATTATAATATTTTTACTATTTATGTGGAAGAATGAAGACCCTCTGTGACAATGCTCAGAGAAAATAAATTCCTTCACAGTACAAGGCCCTAAGTATACATCCTAAAAATTTTTTTAAAGAGATCTAGGTCTTACCATGTTGCCCAGGCTGGAGTGCAGTTGCTATTCACAGGCAGATCCTAGTGTACTTCAGCCTCTAACTCCTGGCCTCAAGCAATCCTCCTGCCTCAGCTTCCTGCATAGTTGAGACTACAGGTACATGGCAATCTGTCCAGCTTGAACCTTAAAATTTAACTTGCCATTTATTTGTGCCAATAAACTCTGCTTTTCCATATTTTTATCAAACTTCTTAAATTTATTAAAGGCAGGGAGTTAGGCACCACTAGTTCATTTATGTATGCTAATTTTATATAACTGAAAACACATCAATATCTTGGGATCAACTGAGTCACATTTGGTTTATTAGTCCCATATTATACATCCTTCTCTATGAAGACATATATTGGAGTCTCATAAAAGGCAAATAGGGTTCCACTCAGCTTACACAGTAAGATAATTTTTAGATAAATATGAAATACTATACACAAATACATGAAAACACAAGTCTAGAACATTCCTTTAGCTATCAAAGTTTTAAATGAATTTATTTGGTTCTCTAGTTCAATCTGTATATATAAGCTATATTTTAAACAAAGGTATAGAGAGAAATCATTGTTCACAATCTGCCTTAGATGACAGAATTTAATTTATAAAGCTACATATTTATTATATAATCATGCTCAACTTATTTTAATCTTGATGGACAAAGGATAACATGAAAATGACTTACGCAATATCTTCAGATAAAAGTAATAAGCCCACTGAAAATGGAGCTGATCATATATTAGAGAAAACTTGACCAATAAAAATCTCAATATAGAAAACAGCAAAGCAAAGAAGTATACGTAATTTCACAAAAGTCCAGCAGAGTGCCTTCACCTAGTAGTTTTTCAAGTATTTTTCTGAGTGTAAAATGAATTTTTAACTTCATAAACACGTTTACCACATAATTCCTTTAATGTAATGATTCACAAGACTAGCTGCCTATTAGAAACACATGGGGGATCTTAAATATATATAAACCTGTGACAAGGCCCATCTCCACATCAATTATATCAGAATCTCTAGGGCTGGGGATGTAAACATTAACAGGTTGGGAAGCCCTCCAGGAGATTCCAGGAAATCTCTGCCACAGAGCTTTTTCAAGCTTCAATATTGCTGGATTATAACAATTTTGAAGTTCAAATGCAAATAATAATCAACTAACATTCACTGCCTTTTTGACCCAGTACTTCATGTTAAAAATGCTGTAAGACTCACTAAAACAAACAAAAATTTAAAAAGAAAGAAAATATCTGCTAATGTAAGGGAATGGGAAAATATCTGCTAATATAAAGAATAAGAAAAATATACAGGTAGCTTGGATAAAAAGGTCCCATAAGAAGAAGGCAGGAATATAGAATTCATCATCATCTTAAGCCCCAAAAGCCAGGCAGGAAAATAGAAAGAGAACAATTCATATAAGTAACAGCAGATATGTGTAAAGGCAGCTTCTGTAACCTGATACTGACAATGAAAGACTGGAATAATTCAGGTTCTGAATAGTTACACATTGGCAAGCTAAGTGTATAATGCATTATAAACTATCTACCCTATGTCCAGATAAGCGCTCAGGATGAGAGGTGTCAAGGACAGTTGGGAGAACTCCCAGCTATCTTCCTGTCACAACAATGACAGAGAATCTGAAACACAGATCTCTCTTTTCCAAGAGTCTTCTGCTCCTCCCAAAAAAAGCCTTCTCATATGGGCTGGCTGGTAAGTGTGCTATAACTAGAGTAGGCATACAAAAAAGTGGTAGGGAAAACAGGAGCTCCACCCCTCCAAAAGAGTTTCTGCACGGACATGTGACTACCCAGGTAAGTCTCTCTACCCATGAATTCCTTGCTAGGTTAATTCTTACCATGGCCTATCACTTCTTGACACTCTACCCAACCCATATCTAGCGGGAGCCGGATGACAGGAGGGAAACTGGGCCTAGCAATGGAACCTACTGCCTCAGTTATCCAGGAGATCTGAGCTGTAATATGCTGTATTACACTAGGATAAATGAATATCCACAAAATTCTGTTTCAACATCATATCTAAGGAAGGATTAATAAGCAGATTTGAACAAATAGATACTTATTAGGAAATAAAAAAGAAAAACTTCCAGAAAGGGATAATGTAGATTTCTATTACGTGCTTAGATGGAGGAATATCTCCTGGTACTTGGGCAGTAACTCCACAAAGAACAGGGTCAGCCCAGTCCAGAATAACTGCAAACCTTCAGGAACAATACTATGAATACTTGAGCCACAGCTTAGAAGAGAAGGCCTGCCTTTCAGAAACTGTGTATCTGTAAGAATACAGGACCAATCAGGGAAATACCATTACCATAATGTCTTATTCTCCTCTCCTCAATTTTTAACCTTGAAAACTTTCCTTTTTGGGGTCACAGACAAATAATAGAGAGTACTGAGTTCTTTTCCACCCTCAGTAATTTGTATCCTAGAGTGGAAAAGAGAAAGAATGATTCAAGTGAGAGAATCTAACAACAAGATAAACTATCCAAAGAAATACGGTTCCAAAAATTGGCACTACTGGTGGGAC
>NW_016107325.1:3829490-3830662 GCF_001604975.1 Cebus imitator
GAGCTAAATGGTTTTGAGGAAAAAAAAAACTTGAGGTTTCCTATGTAAAATATAGCCTGATACATTAAAGGGAAGTACAAAACTTGAAGAAATATGCTCCAGAAAAAGTTTATTAGGCAACAGAAGAACAGCTGATTTAGTAATGAAAATTAGGCTTCAAACAACTATGAGACTGAGGAGGTTAAAAAAAAAATCTAAACAATTTTGCAAAGAAGGAAGGAAGATAAAAAAGGGGAACCTAGGAAGACAACAGGCAGAGATACTCCTCAGTTGTTTAGTTCATTTGCATTTAGTGTTATACTAGAATAGATCTGCATGATAGGTCTAAGCCACCAACATACTTTAAACACTCCTCTATCCTACTTAATAGGGTAACTCACAACAAGGTCTGGAGTGGCATCTTTGGATGACTGATAGATGTAGAAGACTTGGAGAATAAGTCAGAGACACACAGAGAGAGACTAACTCTAATCCTATCTTTTTAATAGAACAAGGAAGTCTTTCAAAGTCAATAGAAACATTACAACACCCAGTAAAGGGGAAGATTCTTTACACTAAAATATTTACATCCAAGTCTATATGACTTGGAAAAAATCAGCTTTTGTTTTCATTTTAGTATGTAAAGTTTAGAAGCACCAAGCTCTAGAACGGACTCAAAAAATGGCAATAAAATTAATCAGATAGCCGACAAAATTATATCTAGAAAGAATATTAATTCTAAGTTTTAGGTAAAAACTAAGACTTGAAAAGGTGTTTCTTTGAAGAGAAAAGCAGTGGTCTCCCTAAAAAATTTCATTTGAATTTCACATATACTAGAGTTCCAAAAAGTTCAAAGCCATTAAGTTTTTTTCAATGTGTGTCTACTTGTGTACAAGGGATAATATGACTTGGAAAATTAGATGTGTTTTTCAATCATTGCCCTAAGATACTAGAAATCAAATTAGATCTAGGAGGTGGATCCAAGATGGCCGTTTAGGAACAGCTCAGGATTGCAGCTCCCAGTGAAAGCGCAGAGGGTGAGTGGACGCCGTGTTTTTATTGCCCACAGACTAGGAAATTCCCGGGCAGAGGTGCTCCACGGTCACCAGCGCAGCTGTTTCGGCCAGCGCGGCTGTGCCGGCCAGCGCCGGCCAGCGCCGGCCAGCGCCGCTGCTTTGCCCCGCGCGGCTGCT
>NW_016107325.1:3836652-3862100 GCF_001604975.1 Cebus imitator
AAAAAAAAAAAAAAAAAAAAAAATTAGATCTAGGATTCATTACAGTCTTCCCACCATGAGAAGTAATCTAAATTGAATAACAAAAAAACTTTAAAAGAAGAAAATGATAAGGGACAAAGTAGGTAAGAGTTATACAAAGGTACGGTTACTTTTAAAAAGAAGGGACTTAAAAGTTTTAAAAAGTAAGGTTCAAAAGAGACCATATTGTTTCAAAATGGAAGTAGAGATGTTTTGAAATAAAAGCAATAGCACTATATATCTGATTTATGTATGTTATGTATATATGTATGTATTTAGACATAGTCTCCCTCTGTCACCCAGGCTGGAGTGCAAGTGGCATGACCTTGGCTCACTGCAACCTCTGCCTCCTGGGTTCAAGTGATTTTGTGCCTCAGCTTCCTGATTAGCTGGGATTACAGTCATGCGCCACCATGCCCGGCTAATTTTTTGTATTTTTAGCAGAGATAGGGTTTCGTCATGTTGGCCAGGCTGGTCTTGAACTTTTGGCCTCAAGTGATCCACCCCCCCTTGGCCTCTTGAAGTGCTGTGATTACAGGCATAAGCAACAGTGCCCAGCCTATATATCTGATTTTGAATACGGGCTATTACCCAGCCTCATAGATACGTCCATCGTAAGTTCAGCAAGTTGAAATGAAAGTTGGCTTTGACATTTTCTTATCCTCTTTAAATTTTCTATTTTCTAATTTTTAGTCACAGTGACTCCTTACTTTCTTGCCAGATCAGCAATGTCAAACTAAAATCATTTAAACTATTTATCTAATTATTGAATTTGTATTCGGTAAGTTATTCAAAGTTATTCAGTTTGTTACAATTCTATGCTGTATAGACTATTGAAATTTTGCTTTTAACCGTGTGGAAACTTATTTCCCGAAAGATTTCTCCAAGTCTAACCTTTGTTAATGATTTAAACACCTTATAATCTCATTCCCAGTTCCTACTTAAGATTCAAATTCATGTTAAGGTAAATTGCCTCAGAGGTTTGCCAAAAAAGAAAAAAAAAATCCATGACCTATCCATGTCAATTTCCTCAAAACTGCTGGCTATTTCAATCTCCCTATGCATTACACACTCTCATGTATACCCCCGATGAAAAATTTAAAGAAAACTTACAAGTAGTCTTCCTTTTATTTTCAGAAATTAGTCTCTGATGTCCTAAATAATATTCTCATCAGGATGACCCATTATATCAGTTATTACCATTTATTTCCTTATTGAATCCACAAGTGTGATTCATTACTGTTTGTGATATTATATATACCTCTTAGGGAAACCTGTAATTAAGTCAAAAAGTTTACCTATATTAATATTGCTCCCCATTTCCTGGGTCCTATGACCTTATCAAGCTAGTGAAATAAGCCCTGCCTTTTGGCTTAGTGGTCCCTCACTGATCTTTGAAAAGATAGGTAAATATTGTTCTCCTAATCTATATTAAATTCCAGAATTTATATAGTAAGAGTGATTTTGAAAATGCTGAAATGACTACAGTTCTCTCACTTATAAAATATTAACATATATGAAAGAAAATAAATTGACTAAAAATAATATATTGGAAATACTTGCCAGTCAGATATAATTGAGTGATTTTATATTATAATGCAAAAAAAGCAATTAATAAATAGATATCTTAAAACTAGGCAGAAATACACTATTAATTCTAATTGCTTGTGGAAACATCCTTTTATAACATTGTTCCTACAGACTAAGAAATTCAAACTCAATGACCATGTTCTAGAAAATATTACAAACCTGAGGTTACATATAACCAGAAGGCTTAATTATTTTTCTTTTAAATTCACTTTAAGAGGTGGCTGTTTACATATACACATGTTTTCACCCCTAACACATATGGCTTTTTTTTTCTCTCTTTTAAGAAAAATATTCCATATGTGCTGAAGCCAGTATTCATTCAGCCTAATCTTTTACATTCACCATACAGTGTAACAGAATAAAATCAATGCTTGATTCAGCTATCTGAAAAACAGTTCTGTGGTTCCTCCAAAAAGTTAACATAAAATTACTATATAAATTTAAAAATAAAGACTTGAACAGATACTTATACACCTATATCCCTCAAAAGATGAATGAACAAATGTGTTATATATATATTTACATAATATATATGTATTTATATATACAAACATGTATATATGTACATTTGTATATATGTACAAATATATGTATATAAGTACATTTTACATATGTATATACGTACATATATACATATACCTATAAAATTGATCTATAAAAGGAAGTGAAATTGTGCTACATGCTATAACATGGATGAACCTTGAAAATTCTAAAGTGAGATAAGCCCAACCCAAAAAAGGACAAAGATTATATAATTCCACTTATGAAAAATATGTAAAAGGAGAAAATTTGCAGAGATGGAAAGTAGGTTAGAGGTTACTAGGAGATGGGGGATGGTGAGGGAAATGGGGAGTTATGGCTTTAATTTCTAAAAATTTTTTTGAGACAGGTCTCACTCTATCACTCAGGCTGGAGTACAGTGGTACAGTCATAGTTTACTGCAGCCTGGGACCAGTAAACTGGTCTGAGTAGCTGGGACTACAGGCGTGTGCCACCATGCCCAGCTTTTTTATTTTATTTTATTTTTGTAGAGAAGAGGTCTCACTACATTGCCCAGGCTGGTCTTGAATTCCTGGTCTCAAGTGATCCTCCCGCCTTAGCCTCCCAAAGTGCTGGGATTCAGACGTGAGACACTGCATCCAACCAGCAGGTATTATTGCTTAATGGTAGTTTCTGTTTGGAATGATGAAAAAATTTTGGAAATAGACAGTAATGATTGGTTGCAAAGCACTGTGAATGTAATTAAGGTCATTGAGTTATATAGACAAAAATGGTTAAAATGACAAATTTTATGTTACAGATGTTTTACTGCAATGTAAAAACTGTAATATATCAAAAGCCATTAAATTATATACTTTAAATGGGTGATCTGTATGGTATGTGAATTATATCTCAATAAAGCTATTTTAAAAATTAATGTTTGAAGTCCTTCTTCAGTGCTCGAAGACAGTGTTCTAGTTCCTTTTCCTCAAAGGTCATTCTAGTGACCCTTTTCTTACTGTCAACTCATAGTATTTTACTTACATATCACTCATTGAGCAATTAATCTTATCCTCCTTTTGACAGCTCTGGTGTTTTTTAATTACTGTAACACATTTAATATTTGATTATGCATTGCTTGTAAAACTAGATTAGTTGCTCAAATTATCAAATCATGACTCATTTAATATTTGTTTGTACTTTATTTACCAAACTAGATTAGTAGTAGTGCAGACTGTCAAATCAGGACCCAGTAGCTCTCCATGTTTTCAAATTATCAAAAAAAAAATTCAATTTTATACTTGCACAAATAACATTAAATTTTAATAATAAACGTTAAAGCAAACTATTCCAGAAAAAAATTAATTAGAATACTCATTCTCTGGACATTTCTTTTTTTTTTTTCCTTATTGAGATGGAGTTTTACTCTTGTTGCCCAGACTGAAGTGCAATGGTGTGATCTCAGCTTACTGCAAATTCCGCCTACCAGGTTCAAGCAATTCTCCTGAGTCAGTCTCTTGAGTAGCTGGGATTACAGGCACCCACCACCACACCCGGCTTACTTTTTGTATTTTTAGTAGAGACAGGGTTTCACCATGTTGGCCAGACTTGTCTTGAACTCTTGACCTCGGGTGATCTACCTGCCTTGGCCTCCCAAGTGCTGGGATTAGAGGCATGAGCCACTGCGCCAAGCCTCTCTGGACATTTCAATTTATAAAGGATATAACAGATTTAGCTCAGTATAATTATTTAAAACTAGGCAATAATAAAATACTACGAACAGAACATTTTTTCTGATCAGTCATTTCTTTTTCCCCAAGTGAATCAAAGACATTGTCCAATAAAACAAATTTTAAAAATAAGTGATATGCAAATGTTTAACATATACAGTACTATTTTCATGACTAAGTAGCAATACTCAGGAAATATAATTCTAATCATAAACAGAATTAATTAAAATATGAAATTACACAGGTAACTTAGTTAAAATAAAGAATGTTGTAGGGGTCAACCAACATTTTTGTTTATTTAAAAAACCTGTTTAATGATTACAGTGACCATAAAATAAGTTACACTTAAAGTTTTTATGATAATAAAATAAAAGAAAAGCTTTTGAGAAAGATATACGAAGAATGAATACATCATTTCTGTTCCTTTGAAAAAATAGCATAAAATTTTGAGAAATGTATCAAAACAACAGATTTAGTGTAAAGTTATATATTCATAAAACAGAAATACATAGACAAGGTAAATTTTCTATCTATTCCCTTAGTATATACTTAAAATTACCATTTAGATTCATATACTATTTTAATCTACAACTGGTTTTCTAAAAAAACTGATATTTCTATGCAATTTTTCTGTTTTTGTTTTTTTTTGAGTCGGAGTTTTGCTCTTGTTACCCAGGCTGGAGTGCAATGGCACGATCTCGGCTCACCGCAACCTCTGCCTCCTGGGTTCAGGCAATTCTCCTGCCTCAGCCTCCTGAGTAGCTGGGATTACAGGCACGCGCCACCATGCCCAGCTAATTTTTTGTGTTTTTAGTAGAGACGGGGTTTCACCATGTTGACCAGGATGGTCTTGATCTCCTGACCTCGTGATCCACCCGCCTTGGCCTCCCAAAGTGCTGGGATTACGAGTGTGAGCCACCGCGCCCGGCCTATGCAATTTTTCTGAATGACTTGCTCTTAAGTATCTTTAAAAACATCATAAATGTAAACAATATTAACTTATATGAAATAACTTCTATTTTGATCCAGAAGGCAAAAGGTTTAAGATTTTAAAATAATGGCATTGTTACCTCAAAAGTAAGTATGTTTCAAGGAACAAGCATGTATTTTTATTCCCTACTGAACTTGAACAACTTATATTCACTTTTACAATGAAAATACCCACTGGCATCTTAGAGAGTAATGGTCTTCCAATTAGAAACACAGCTATTTAGCAAATTCACTTGTCTAAAAAACAGCTGAAAAAGGAAAGGAAATAAAGATGGTCTCCAAGCTGATAAAAATGTATGGATTAAAACTCATTCTTCATTATTTAGAACATCTTTGTGCCCTTAATCTTTGAAGTTTTATAATTTATACATGATGCCAAAAAGTTTGGGTTGATTCCCAAGGTCACAGCATAGTAGAAAGAAAAAGATGATGATAATAACAGCTGTAATTTTCTAAGCACTTATTAAGCACTATACACAGGGATGGGAATCAGGAGTAGAGGGAGTGTCTATAATAGGTAACTGTAATGAAAGCTCTGTAGTTACTCAAGGAACAACAACAAATGGCTTGATTCCTTGATCAAGAATCTACAAACCTTATGTCCCAAGGGAATCACTGTGTTACAGTACAGAATGATGACTAACATAAAAACAAAACAAAACAAAACAAAACAAAAACTCTTTGAGACCTCAAACAAAAGTCCAAAAAATTTTTAACTTTAACATCATACATTTTTAAAATAAGAAGCATGCTCAATGGAATCTAAAGACCTGGATTTGAATCCAGGCCTACCACCTAATATATCAATGACCATAGGCAGTATTAATCTCCCTCATACTCAGTTTCTCTAAATGTAAAACAGAAATATTATTTACCTTACAGTACTATGGTGAGGATCAACATATATAAAAGCAGATAATATACAACTCATGAAAATAGCAGTCAGTGAAATACTCTGAAAACTTGACTACCCAGAATAATTTTGTTCTTTGAAGTATTATTACTTTTCAAATATTTTTACTTATTAGATGTTTAGATGTTACTTTCATTAGTAAATATGTAAAGTAGATAATGCCAAGATTCATTCAAGTATATAGTAAATGCTCTCAAATTTCACTACAAACTACCTGTTTGACTATGTAAGTCCAATTCATTCTTCTATCTCAATTTGGGTAGTTCCACTCTGGAAAGCCTTCTCACATCTCCACTTGCATATCTAATAAACATTTTGGTCTACCACATCCAAAGCCAAAGTCCTGATTCTCCATCCTCATTCCAAGCCTTCTCCACCTGAAATTCTTCCCTATCTCACAGCTGATGGCCACATCATCCTTCCAGATCCCAAAACCCTTAAAGTCATCTTTTCTCCTCTTTCCTCAATCTTACATTCAGCCCATCAGGAAATCTTTTTGGTTTTACCTTAAAAACATCCAGAATTTAACTGCTACCAGGCCACTACCTTCTGTCATTTAGATTACTCTAAGAACCTTCTAACTGGGAGTCCATGCCTCTTTACATACAGTCTATTCTAAACATAGCAACTGGAGTGATCCTTTTTAAAAATACTGAAAACCCTGGAGTGGCTCCTCAAAGTCCCCACTGAGGCCCTACATGAATAACCCACTCACTCATTTCCTTTGACAATACTTCCTCTTACTCTCTTTCTCTCCATACCATACTCACAATGACAACCATTCATTTCCCTGAGCAAACCGGTCATGCTCCTTCCTCATGCCCTCTGCCTGGAAGACTTCCGAAAGGTGTTCACATAGCTGACTTCCATTGTTTATCATTTATCTCCACTCTTACTATATGTGCCACAAAAACAGAGACCTTTGAAAGTTCTATTTACTGATATTTCCCATGTACCTAAAACAGCACACCAAAATGCAAATTAAATATGGAAATAAAATGATACATTAGATATCTCTCCTTTGCATCACCTTTAGCATCCTGTACTTACCTATATTTTATCAGTTATCACATTGTACTGTTTAGCCTATTAATTTTCTGCCTCTTCCATTAGACTGTAAGCTTCTTGAGACAAGGGATTTTACATTGCTTTATAATGCTATTGCCTGTAATTTCTTAAAATGCCTGACACTTAAGTACTCCATAATATTTGATAAAATAATGAATACAATAAAACCATCTAAATCAAATGTGTAAGCACCTTTACTATCTCCAAAATATAAACACAATGGTTAATGGTATGACACTGGAGACTGTTCTGGATTCTGAATTGTGTTTGTGTTTTCAGTCTGGCTCTGGTATTTACTAGCTAAGGACCTTAATCAAATTATTTAAATTCTTTACAATTAATTCCTCATTGATAAAATGGAATAATGGTACCTCCACCTCATGTGATTATCATGAATATTAAATGACAAAAGAATTAGCCCAGAGGTTTGCATATAGTAAGCATTCAATAAATGACATCAATTACTTGTTATTGCAAATTAAAATAGAGGCACTATTATAACTTCGATAACTTGACTAAGTTACAATACTCACAAACCTTAACCTTTAGAATCTCCTCAGAATATGCCAGTAATTTATATCCAAAATTACTGAGTTACCTAAAATTATCCCAATAAGCATTATGTGAAAGAAATTACCTTAATTCTTTCAACAAAAGTAGGATTCTTTTTACATTATCCCATTTTTAACATTCCTAGATGTTAGGTTCTATAACATTCTTCAGTAACTACTTTCAATTTTTCATAATCTTATGGTTTTCTTTTTATATAATCAACATACCTAATACTACAGCTTAAAAATTAAACATTTTACTATGTATATCACCTACACTTATATGTCCATAATATATACATATATACATTCTTCCCTCTACTCTGAACAATTTTACCTTCAGAAATAAGACTTTTGAGAAAAAGTTAAATAATGTTAAGTATATTTGTCATTCTTTATTAAATCACCTTTAAGCTTTCTACTTCCTATTTTAGTCATGTATCCAACAACATATGTATATTCCTACGTATATTCCTTTGGTAATATTATATTAAAGATTGAGCAAAACTAAGAGTGCTGTTTCAAATTAAAGAGCCAATATAATGGTGTTTCTTTTAAAGTCATAAATTTTAAAAAATTATTTCTGTCTATTGTTACTGCTAATGTTTTCCTAAGTGCAGAGTCAGTTCTCCATTTTATAAAATACTTGTGAAACTCATTTTCTTTGTAGTTTGTACCACTATAAAGTAATAAACAAACATACAAATTTTACCTAAGCACTCACACGGGCAGTAGACAAGAAAACTGAGGTAAGCAGTTTAAATGATTGTCCCAAGACCACAGATGGCGTGACGGCCAGATTTAGGATTAAAACTAAGAATAAGAAGCTCATTATTCCCTTCTTATATTCTGAATACTTAACATTGTTTTTATGTCATAAGGATCTCTTTGCTAATTTAAGAATAAGTTAATTTCATAATTAAAATTATCAACATATTTTGAGAATATATGTAAATAGAATTATGACATTTATCAAATCAAGATAAAATTTGAGTTTATCCAAAGCCTGAAAAAAATTAATCTATTTACTATATAAGTTATTTTTAAAATTTTGCTTAGAGTGCCAAAAAAGTGGCAGCTTAATATCATTATCATTTCAATGTCTTTAATAAAGCTAATTTCTTTAACCAAAACCTATAGTATGTGTATGAACTGGTTGGATTCAAGATACCAAACAGGAATACTTTTTCATTTTAAAAAATCCTCCAAACTTAAACAGTAGTTTCTATTCTAATGGTAAACTTTAACTCAGGATATATTTAGAAGAAACCTGTCTATGAAAAAAACAATGTTAAAAAGTAAAGAAAACACCAAATACCCTTGCATTTACAGGAGAAAAAGACAGAGTATAACATTAACAGCAGCTTACTGTGGAGAGTGGGTTTAATCAGGAAGTAGCCATTATCCTTTCGATTCAGAGCAGTGACAGCACTCCAAAACAACAAGCCGTGATATTTTTCACTTAAAAAGCATGAAAGAATACCTACTATTGTGTCCTAGCTTTGCTGACCCCAAAGGTCAGCATATGTCTTTTATCAAAAGCTAACATGAAACCATAATCCAAGTAAGCATTTACAATGCTCTATTTGTTGAAACACCTAAAATCTACCTAACACAACCTCTCTCTCTCTCTCAGTTACTCACAAAACATGGCTGTCTTATTCAGAGATTAGCAATTATTGTAATGAGATACTGTCGGAGAGGGTCAAATAGTACTTCCTGCAGTTTACACATCTTGATTTCCTGGTAAACAAACTGAAAGGCAGGTGGAGCACTTAGATCACCAGCAAACGTGAATGCTCACGTGATAAAACTAAGCCAGGTAAGGTTGATGTCTCAAGTAATCGTTCTTTTCTTAATTTTATTAACGTCAAACAGACAATAAAGGTTCTTCCTTTTTAAAGAAGGGTTTATTCCTCACATGCAAAAACTCACATGATAGGAATGCCTTGAAAACTGGCACTGTTTAAAAGCATGTTTCAAAAATCACTTCTGGCAGATAAACTATAAAAACAAAGAAATGCTAACAAGATTTTTTAAAACAAGTAAGAATAACTGCTTTAAAAGCCTGCTAAATATAAAGAAAAGTCTTTAAATTTCAGCTGCCATAACAAAGTACATAAAAGAAATTTCTTAGTTATAATAAGGACCAAACTTCATTGTTTTTGTGGTCAAAGCACAAGACTATATTTTTATTTGGGCAACTTCCTGCAAAGTAAGACTGCTTTATAATTTATGTGTCAGTCCTTGAAAAAAAATTCCTATGAATCAGAAAGTTTACATAATTGGAAACTATTCTCTACATTATTTTAAACACATATTTCAAAAAGAAAACAAAACTTAAAATATTTAACCTGTGAGCATTTTTTAAAACATTGTTAGTTTGAAAACTATGTTTCTTTGCCCATAGTTTTTTTTCCCCCAAATTGCTGTTTTTTTTGCTCTCTGAAATTTCCAGTATAGTTTGATGAGGGCTGACTTAAATTAATCATGGGTATGAAACAAAAAACCCAACTCCATCAAAGTGATACATTAATTTACTGCTTTAAAAATATCTAGATAATTTTGTAAAGCCACAAACTTTGCATTTATCTTTAAAATTCTATATTTACTAAGGCTAGGTATCTATGTCCTACTATTATGAACACAATAAGCTTTAATTTTAATGCAAAGAACTCTTAAGACCCCTTTTACAACCATATAATCACGTTAACATATTAAATTTATACTACTTAAATTAAGTTTGTATCTATTCAGTTTGCAAAATAAAGTTCTAATGTACCGAAATAGAAAACACAACAAAATGGAATTATAATAAAATAACAAAAAGAACACCCAGGAGAGAAGACTGAGCCAAGGGTATAGAATCTCAGAACAGGTCTTATCACATATACGTAATACGTCATGTCAAGGGGTATGTATTCAGTATCGAACCACATTAATTCAAGTTGCTAACATCACTAATCACCATCTTTACTACAATGACACATGAAATAGCAAATTCTGTGACAATGAAGTTAACATTTCCAGCTGAATTTCTTGGTCACATTAACATTAATAATTTAAATATCACAGTAGTCACATGGAATGCAAAGCACAGTTCTTATTTCCTTTATAGAAAATTTAAGATGTAATTCCTACCACATATGTATTTTTAACTACATAATTCATACACCAAAACAAAACAAGATTTTAAATAAGAAAATTATTATTTCAATTGTTTCAATGTTTTATGACTATCTTAGTTTCCTATGTGTCAAATTTAAAGCATGATGAAATGCAAACATAAAGAGGTACAGCAAATAAATATGACATTTGGTTTCATTCAAGGTGGCTTTTATCAAGACTCAGTAAGTTTTGATATTACGCGTTTACAATTCAGTCAAAAGGTAAAGAACAAATACCAGTTGGAAAAAAACTTGTGCTCAGAGCTGACAAATGAGAAAAATATATCCTTTCCTTCTCTTGGGTATATTTCAGCCTTACTTGTCCTCTCAGGCATTCTTTAACTGGACCTAGTAGTGCTACATAGACAAAAAGCTTCACAGTTAATTCCCCTGCCTTCTGGAAAGTCCAAGAAACCACAGAGATAAGTCCTCCGTATTAAGAAATATGTGCAAAATGAAGTGGGAAGGCAGAGGGAGAAACAAGAGGAGGAAGAAAGTTTTCTACTTCTTATGTGTTTGCCTTCTGCTACAATAAATAGGTGCAGCAAACATATCCCATCTTATTATATTCCATCTTATTCCAACATAATTTAAGATGACTTTCAAAACTATGAGTAGAAGAACAGAATGCTGTCTTTAAAACTAATATGAAAAAAGAGAAAATAAGAGGAAACAAGAAAGATGAGAACACAGGGTAAAACTGGAACAAAGAAACACCTATCATAAGGTCTTACACAAGTCTATGATGTGGGTGGTTCAGCTCCTTAGCAATCAAAGTAAAGTGGGAAACAAGATCAAATTACAAAATTCTCATTCTCTGTAAGATGTAATTTACAACCTCCAAAGCATTCTCTAGTACTTAAATTGAGAGTAGTTTTAAAAATAATTTTCAAAAATGCAACACTGGACCACACAATAGTTTTCTCAATAGAATCTTTACAGCAATTAAAATAAGTTTCACACGGTTTCTTTATAACGTTTTCTTAGTGTGAGCCAGTGATAACATAATGAAAGATTCCCAAAAATAAGCCACTTGCTAGGAAGTCTTCTGCAATTCTTATCTGGATCTTTAAACAAACACTAACAATTCCCACGATCTTATGTTAAATTCCATTTTCAAATTCCAAATTCATATTCTATTTTCTAAAGTCAGGTTCTTATGCCAGATGAGTACATAAAATGGGATAACCAGGGTTCCAGGATCAGGCAAAAGATAAAACATTGGTAGGGAGGTCCAGACAATTAAAAGAGACCTTTCTTTTTAACTAAGAAGAGTTCCTCTTTTCATTGGTGATCTTCCTTCCATGATCCTGCCCAGTTTGGTATTTCTAACTATAGTAGATAAATTTGACTCTGTCTTCACATTCAGTTGGCATTAATTTAGATTCATATTTGCATATTTTTAGAGCATTTACTTTTTGTTACTGGTGGAGGGGAAATACAGTGAAGTTGATATAAAGGAAATTTCCTATCTCTTATTTTATTATACAAGAAAAAACAAGATCTGTCAGTGATGTCAACCCACGTGCTACCATGGTATAATATCTGGACTCTACACTGACAAAATATAACAATGATGCATCCTGGTTTTTATGTCAGGTAAATAGGTTGTAGCAAATCATATCTTCCTTACTACTGGGTTGGTCTGTTTTCTGCTTCCCAAAGATCCTAAATGTATGTCCTCCTGCCTCCCAGATTATGCTTATGTTGTTTCCTATCTGTTCTCCTACCTCATTATCAGTTTCGGTCTCATCACTTCCAGGATGGCTCTCTCAGGCTCTATTTGAAGGGCCCATAAAACCTTTCTCTACATAATTTAGCTATATATTACTATATAATTATTTGGGGAATCTCCTTTACTAGATCTTGAAATTCCTTCTTTTATATTACCCACCATGAATAACAAAATGCTCAACATGTAGCAAATACTCTAAGTACAAATAAACTTAATATGATGTATTAATAAACTGCTGTATTTTATATTTATAACAGCTCATGTTTGTTCAACATAACTAAGACATTTATTATGACTGCATCAATTGAACCAGAAGGCAAATTTTCACCACACAGTGATTTCTGCATGGTATACAATCAACCCATATTTAATCAAAGCATGGGTTTTTCTGCTTTCAAGCTTGTCAAAATAATTTCAATTGTGAGACAACTTTTGAGAACACTACCAAAAACCAAATAGATTTTGTAAGCTACAGTCAAACCTCAAAATGACTAAGATTAAATGACAATTGTCATCCAATACATTTTGGTCCATATTTAAACTCATTACATAAAATTCATGCAGCATAATACTTTATTACCATTCAATGAATTCTTCCAATGTATGGCCACTGAAATTTATTTCTGAACTTCCTATTTTATGAAAATTCAAATCTTAGTAATCTCAATATATAATTTTGCTAATGTAAAAGGTAGTAGTCTTTAGATTTGGCATACTATATATGCTTCGTTAAAATACTTTCTTGCAATAAGGAAAACCACTCCTAATATTTAAAAATGTTAAAAAAAAATATGCTTAAGTATTTCATATTGTCAACTTAAGTCAAGATTAATTCTATTCATTAAGAAAGTTATAGGATAATTATCATGGTTACCTTATTAACTACCTTGTAATTGTTTACTTCAAAGAAAAAAAGTAGGAAACATATCCATAATACAAATCAAAATGGTTTTCGAACAAATTTAACAACAAAAGAAAGGAATGTTATTCCATTTTCTTTCTTTTCTTTAAAAACAAAATGGAAAGAGTAAGCCAAAGACAGATACAGATGTATTTTCATTTATTGCAACATAATAGATATACACAGAGCCTGTGAGAATACAATATTCATTTTGCTGCAGAAGAACAGACATTGCATAACAATGAGATTTGCTAATGAAATCAACCATCAACCTGAAATACATATGTATTAAACCAAGACCTCAGTGTCATTTTCTTTTTGCATCGTTTGTTCTTTCTTTCATTTTTTCTTGACCTTTCAGTATTTTTGTCCTTTAGATTTTAGAACTTATGGGTGAAGCAAAATCAGCTCTATATTACCATGTGTTGCTTTTTATTCATCACATTTATTTTTAATGTAAATTCCAATTGTTCTGCTTCTATCAGCACTATTAGTGTACCTTTAGAAAAAAGAAATCAATGGATGCTACCAGAAGAAACAAAGGAGGTTTATTTCTAAAGAGAATTGTTGGATCTCAGGTCCCAAAAATTTTTTATCAATATTTTACATAAATTCTATGTGAAAACTTTTAACTGCAAGGTGAGTGCTTACTTATTTAATAGGAAAATAATAATAAACATTTTAAAGTCACTTTTGTAATAATGTAATTTCTTTAGCAATTTCAACTATTGACAATTATTAAATGAAATAATGTAGGGCTAATATAATCATTAGAATAAAAATTTTTCTAAAGTTTTTAAAATAAAATAATACTTTTCTCTCAAAATGTTTTACTATCATGGTCTGCCAATGTTGATTACCAATTAATATTTGTCAAAAATAAGTAATGCTGGGAACTTTCTTAAAGATTTATGATTTAGATACAATTTTTAATAAAAGCACAAGACTATGAAAGCATTTAATGTGATATATCTTAAAAAATATAAGTATTAATGTACCCTCAGAATCAATTTATATCCTTTTGAAAGAGCTATCTATACTATACTATTGGTTGTCCATTTACACAAATTAGGTTTCTAATTCACCTGTGCTACAGATAAAGTAACAGGCTAATCTCTGGTATACAATTGCTACTAATTCATAATAATAAAGCTTTAACAAAAGCAACAAAAAGCGGTAGTTATACCAACTGAAACATCCAGGGTCAAACAAAAGATTAAGTTTACTATTACAGTTTTATACTACCTTAATGTCTAACTTCAAACAATATCCTTCAAAAATAACCAAAGGCAGTATCAATTACAATTTTGTCAGAAATAAACAATTAGACATTCCTTATTAAATGTAAACTCTGAAAGTTGCCACTGACAGTCTAATAGTTGTCAAGGCTATTTTTAAAACTTTGAAGGATGATTTTAAGCAAAAAACCACATAACCACAGAAAAATCAATCAATCTATACACAACAGATTTTCCTTTAAAAATCCAGAAATTTCTATTAAAATATCAAAAATACATCAGACTGTAGAGAAACAGACACTTTAAATGAGTATCTGTGTGACACCAAAAGCCTGCTTTCACTAGTACAAAAAAAAAAAAAAAAAAAAATCCTAAAACACAGTAATAAGGTTTGGAAGGTTATCTAGCTCATTGCTACTCAAAGTTCACAGACCAGCAACATGGAAATTATTTGCTAAAAATGCAGAATCTTGGCCAGGTGCAGTGGCTCACACCTGTGATCCCAATATTTTTGGGAAGCCAAGGCAGGAGAATCACTTGAGACCAGGAGTTAAACACCAGCCTACGCAACAAAGCAAGACCCCATCTCTACAAAAAATAAAATAATTAGCAAGGTGTGGTAGTGTGTGCCTGTAGTCCCAGATACTCAGGAGGCCGAGCTGGGAGTATCACTTGAGGCCAGGAGTTCTAGGCCACCCTGGGCAACAGTGAGACCTGGTCTCTACAAAAAATTTTAAAATTTAGCCAGGTACATTGGCAGGTACCTATAGTCTTAGCAACTCAGGACACTCAGGTGGAAAGATCACTTCAGACCAGGAGTTTGAAGTTACAGTGAGCTATGACTGTACCACTGCACTCTAGCCTGGGTGACAGAGCAAGATCCTGTGAAAGAAAGAAAGGAAAGAAAGGAAAGGAAGGAAGAAAGGAAAAAAAGGAAAGAAAGAAAGAGAGAAAGAGAAATGCAGAAACTCAGGCCCCAGACTAGACTTACTCAGTCAGAATCTTCTGTATATTAAAGTTTAAGAAGCCCTGATCTAGAAAATGCTTCAGAGAACCTACAATTTATACACCAATTTCAGTAATTTCTGACATTCTAATAACTCCTTAAAAATCCACATTAAAAGACAGAATACACAGAGAATAATTTATTTGTTGTACCCAAAGTCCACAATCTACCTTTTGCTTATTCATCTAAAGTCTCATTCATACAGACTACTGATTTAAAATTTGTGGTAGTATGAGGGATAAAGGGGCAGAAATAATATGTTTCTATAAAATATTGGAAAATATTAAATACATATAAAAAACAATAATTTATACCCAGCAAGATTTTAAATTGTTTCAGCAGAAGGGGCCTTTCTTCAAATAAAATTTGTAAAGAAGCCCAGTATGGGCTCACACTGAGATTACAGGTTCACACCTGTAATCCCAACACTTTGGGAGACCAAGGTGGGAGGATGGCTTCAGGCCAGGAGTTTGTGACCTGCCTGGGCAATACAGCAAGACTCCATCTCTACAACAATTTAAAAAATTAGCCAGGCATGGTGGTGCACACCTGTGGTCCCAGCTACTCAGGAGGCTAAGAGGGTGGATTGCTTGAGCTGGGAAATCAAGGCTGCAGTAAGCTGTGATCATAACACTACATGAAAGCCTGGGCAAGGGACCGCAACCCCATCTCAAAAACAAAACAACAAACAAACCAACCCAGGATGGCAGAAAATTAAGAACTGCTTTTGCGAGTAGAGGAGGTGCCTAGCAGATGCCAAGGTATTTCAAGAGAAGCAATTCACATGGCTCTACAGAGAACAGTCTGACTTGAGAAAAGAAAATTACTTAAGAGTCTAAAAACAAATGGAAAAGCTGTTGTACTAATCACAAAGTTTGCTATTCATTGAAGCAAGTTCTCAAGTTTATTCTGTAGTATTTTAAATTAAGAACACTGGATTAAAATTACATAATTTTTCTAAGTAAAATTGGTATTTTCTTAAATAAATCCAATCGGTGAAGTTAGAAATAACTCAGGTTACCTTCAATTAAATTATTTTAATTAGCAGTAGGCCTATCATATACAAGGCATTATGTTAAATGCTAGTAATACAGATGAATGCACAAAGTACTCTATTTATTGTCTTGGAAGAATAAAATAAATACATGGTGGTAGTCCCAGATACTAAGGAGACTGAGACAGAAGAAGTGCTTGAGCCCAGTAGTTCCAGACCAGCCAGAGCAATATAGAGAGACCCTGTCTCTAAAGTAAAGATAAATACTGATCCAGAGGGGACGAAAAAAAAAAGAAAAAAGATAAATACATGGGACATACTACCATTTATACCATAAGAGAGGTATAAAGTACTCTGAGAGCAAAATTAACGGAGGATGTCAGAAAAAAGCTTTATCAAAAAATGACATCTGAAGTATGCTTTGGAAAGTATTATAGGAATTTGAATAACAAAGATGGGTAGGTGGAGGCATCCCAAGGGGAAGGAGAACATACGCTAACGATCAAAAGCTAAAAAGCACTGGATGTATTCTGAGAATAGCTTGAGGTGACTTCCGAGTTCCCTAATAACAGGAATCACGAGTTGTTCCTTTTATAGCAGTACTACCTATAACACCCAAGAGTTAATACACAGGTTGAACATCCCTAATCAGAAGAGCAATCTGAAACTTTTGAGCATCAACATGATGCCACAAGTGAAAAATTCCATACCTGACCTTATCTGACGTGTTGCACATAATTATTTAAAATATATAAAATTACCTTCAGATTATGTGCATAAGGTGCATATGAAACTAATAAATTTAGTGTTTAGACCTGGGTCCCCTTCCCAAGATATCTCATTATGTATATGAAAATATTCCAAAATAGGAAAAAATCTGAACTCCTAAATGCTTCTAGACCCAACCATTTCAGATAAGGAATACTTAACCTGACCTGGGCAGCATAAGAGCTTGTTATTATATAATGTTTGAATTACTCAATCAATCAGTAAAGTAATAATAATCTGGCTAGTACCTAGGGCCTATGTAAAAAATAGTGGGAGAGATAATTATTTGGCTGAAAATGTACATTAGGACCTTATTGGAAATGACCTTAAATACCACACTAAGTGTTTAAATTTAATGCTGCAAACAATGGTAAACTACTCACATTAGAAATATTGATCTGGCAGTTTTAAGGAGGATGAATTGAAGCAGGAAGAAATATACAATAAGGATACTGCAATATTTGATCTCCTGAGATAATTTAGGCAAAAGTGAGGTTTTGTACTAAGGTGTGGCAGAAGAGTGACAAATGAGGAGATAAATATAAAAGTTATTCATGTATGAAAGTAAAGATAAATAATTTTTTTTTTTTTTTTTTTTTTTTTTTGGCTGGTTAGAGAAAGAAATTTAAAAACTGTATTGTAGAAGTAAAATTTATTGAACTTCAAAGCAGGCTCTATATGCAGAAAGTGGGAATACAAAAATTAAGCAAATGCCAAAAAAGTAGAGAAGAAACCCTTTATGCATTCCTCACATATATTGGTACCCTATATAGAAAGAAATTAGGCAATACATAGTAAAGTCAAACCTGGATGCAGCCCATAATACAGTAATTCTACTTCTGGATATCTCACCCAGAAAATTTCCAATACATGCAAATAAAAATTCATATATATGAATGTAAATTGCAGTCCAGAGTAAAACCTTGAAAATATTGGAAAATGAATAAATAAAAATATCATAGTATGTTTTTTTTTTTTTTTTTTGAGACGGAGTTTCGCTCTTGTTACCCAGGCTGGAGTGCAATGGCGCCATCTCGGCTCACCGCAACCTCCGCCTCCTGGGTTCAGGCAATTCTCCTGCCTCAGCCTCCTGAGTAGCTGGGATTACAGGCACGCGCCACCATGCCCAGCTAATTTTTTGTATTTTTAGTAGAGACGGGGTTTCGCCACGTTGACCAGGATGGTCTCGATCTCTTGACCTCGTGATCCACCCGCCTCGGCCTCCCAAAGTGCTGGGATTAGAGGCGTGAGCCACCGCGCCCGGCCTCATAGTATGTTTTTATAATGAAATACTATATAGTAGTTAAAATGAATGATGTAAAGCTACTTACATTAACATAGATATATATCTTTAATATGCTAATACAAACACTTGAGAGAAGTGAAGGTTCTGTTTGTACTTCTGTTTATCACTTTATTTCAAGCCAGGACAATCCTTTAGATAACAATGGATAAGTCATGAGAAACAAAAATGAATATGTCTTTGGCAGATCAATGAAGCAAGCCTCTAGAGGAGGCAGAAGTGAATATAAATTTAAAAAAATGAAGTTTTAGGTTTAGTGAGGAGGAGAAGCACTTTTTTTCTTTTTTATTTCAGAGATGGGTAGGGAAGTAGAGGGAAAAATCCTAATAGTTTTTTGTTATTTTGCTTTTGAGACAGGTCTCACTCTATCACTCATGCTGGAATGCAGTGCAATCTCCACTCACAGGTTATACAGTAAGTGTGTGTTTTATTTTTTTGAAGCTGCAAACCTTTTTCAGAGTGGTTGCACCATTTTACATTCCCACTGGTAATATATGAGAATCTGATTTCTTCATATCCTTGCATTTCATATTGTCACTATTTTTAATTTTAATTTTTTTAGACGGGGTCTTGCTATGTTGCCTAGGCTGGTCTTAAACTCCTGAGTTCAAGCAAGAGTTCAACTGTTCTAATAGGTGTATGGTAATATGTCATTTTTGTATTTCTCTGATGGCTAGTGATGCTGAACATCTTCTCACGTGTTCAACTGACATCCGTATATACTTTTTGGTGAAATGGATATCTTTTGCCCATTTTCTAATGGGACTGTTTGCCTTTTTACTATTGAGTCTTTAGGTTTTTTTTATATCCAAGATGAGTCCTTTGTCAGATAAGCGGTTTTCAAATATTTCCTCCCAGTATGTAGTTTGTCTTTTCATCATCTCAACAGGGCATTTTGCAAAGCAAACGTTTTCAATTTTGATAAAGTTCAATTTACCGATTTGTTTTCTTCTGTGAATCATGTTTTTGTATCATATGGAGGAACTCTTCACTAGGTTTTGTCTTGTAGGTTTTCACCTATGCTTTTCCAAACAGGTTATGAACTACAGGAAAAGACTGTTCAATTTCTCGGGTTAATTTTAACACTTACTGGGTATCCACTTAAAGTATTAGGCACTTAGCACAGTTACAAAGTATCAGATATACACAGCAGAAAAAACACAAATATATGTTTTTATTTCATTATTTTCAGTGTTTTGATAGAGTTATACATAAGCGCATCTGACTTATCCAGGAAGAGCTTGAGAGTGTTGTTGTAGACGACTTTTGCTCTAAACCTGGAAGCCTTCTCACAGGGGAAGGCTGTGTCAGGCAGGGGTAACAGCACTGAGTAAAGGCAAAAGGACTATACATGCTCACCTCTTGTTTGAGGAAGCATAATACCATTTAACATTTGGAGACCACTAAGTATGGGACATTGAGGCATTACTTTTAGATGTAAGCAAGAGACAGATTGTGGAAGATTTCATATTCCCTGTAAATGAGATTAAATTTTACTCTGTAGTAGTTGGAAGCTAATAAGGGAGTTTAAGTGGGTAAATAACCTGGTTTGATTTGTGATGTCAATTATATCATCACTGAGAGGATGATGAACTTGGACACAGCAAGACTAGGGGCAGAGACACCAGTTAGGGGGTTACTATGACAGCCCAGATGAGACATGATGCAAATCTACATTAAGATTTAAGCATCGTGAACCGAGAAGAAAAGATGGATTTGAGAAATGTTTAGGGGGAAAAAAGAAATGTAGTCTTTGTTAAAAACAGGCTGAGAAAGTTGTTGGCTTAAGAACAGCAGAGAAGGCCAGGCACCAGTGGCTCATTCCTGTAATCCTAGCACTTTGGGAGGCCGAGGTAGGGGGATCATCTGAGGTTAGGAGTTAGAGACCAGCCTGGCTAACACAGTGAAACCCCATCTCTACTCAAAATATAAAAATTAGCTGGGCATGGTGGTAAGTGCCTGTAATCCTAGCTACTTGGAAGGCTGGGGCAGGAGAATCACTTGAATCCCGGAGGTGGAGGTTAAAATGAGCTGAGATCACACCACTGCACTCCAGCCTGGGTAACAAGAGCCAGACTCCGTTTAAAAAAAAAAAAAAGAAAGAAAGAACAGTAGAGAAGCTATAAAACAGCAATTGATTGTAGAAAATCCTTTTATTAACCTCTAGTTAAGATGTAGGATTGTCTAATACAGCACTTACCAAAGCATGAAAAACACTAGTCCCATAAGATGTTCTTTGTAGGAAGGGTCAAATAAGTTGGAGGTTCACAAAACACATTAGCACATTTTAAAAGGCTCAGAAAAAGTTGTTAAATAAAACAAAACCTTTTCACTTTAAAATTAACTCTACGTCTTCCATACTTATTTGACTATGGAACATTTTTTCATGAAATACTCCATAAAACCAATGCTCTACCAAAACTACTTCAGGAACCACTGGTTTGACAACAATGTGTGATTTGATTAAGCTTAAAGAGCATTTTTTTCAATCTTCTCTTTAAAAAAATGACTTAAATGTTGATTTCTATGAAATCTCTCTGGCTTTCTTTGTAACTCTCGCTCATTGCTCACACAACTCTAGCCATCCTGATTTCCTTATTATTCTTGGAATATGCTAAGCACAGTCTCTCTCAGTGTCATGGCATTTACTGTTTTCTTTGGAACAGTTCTCACCTTGGTATCTACATGACTCAACTCCCTCACTTCCTTAAGATCTCTGCTAAATTGTTATCTTATTAGAAAGGTCTTCAATGGCCAATCTGTAACACATACTAATTCATACCCCTGGCTAATTCATACTCATGACTCTTAATTTGCTTTACCTTTCTCCCAAGAGTTAGCTGCCATCTAATATACTACATATAACTTATTTATCTCTTTCACCGATAGAATGAAAAGCTCTATGAGTACTGAGTGGCTGTTTTGTTTAGTACCTTATCTTTATGACATGCATGTAACTAGGCGCTTAATAGTTGTTGAATAATTTAGTGATCATCATATAACCTCTATCTGAATGTGTTTATATTAAAGTAGATAATGATATGTAGGTAAAATAGCTATGATAAGTAAGTAAAATACCTACACATCAACATATTCTTTGATAAAAACAGTATTTTCACTTATGATTTTATTGTTCATATTTTTCATATCCACATTCAGTGTGAAAGATCAGACCAGTTTTATCCTTAAAAAACTGAGGATTTTGGAAGCTTTGAACTCTAACTTTTCAAACTTTTCTCTTACTCAAAAACAAATATAAAATTGCTACATAATTGTATCTTTAGAAAATGCACAGACATTTTAGTATAACTTCTTACATTTTTCTTTAGCACTTCCTTAGACACTGGCTTGCAAAGAACTACCTATAATATTGAATGTAGCAACCTTTACCCTCTAAAACAGAGTCACTTTCTTTTGTGATGTACAGTGATTTCTTTCTATAACTTTTGCAATTGTCAAGTGCTTTCATAGGTTTTAGGTGTGTAATGTCTCAACTTTTAATTTTAACCATGACTTATTACTCTTCAATATAGGTCAACTGTCCAATTGAACATATTTCACATAATACTCTCAGAGAGTGACATATATT
Organism: Cebus imitator; assembly: GCF_001604975.1. Lineage (NCBI taxonomy): Eukaryota > Metazoa > Chordata > Mammalia > Primates > Cebidae > Cebus > Cebus imitator. The sequence goes on from NW_016107325.1 coordinate 3,858,694, forward strand.
CCCCTTAAAATTGAAAGAAACGTTCACTGATAAATGCAGCAATTTTTCAAATTACCTCAGTATACAATCTACAAACCCTTAAATATTTTAATGTGAAATGCAATATTTCTAAAAGAAAGGACTTTTAAAAATACCCATTTAAGTCAACATAAGATATATACTTTAATTGGTTCTGATTCATATAAAATATTTATTGAGGAAAAAGATAGAGTTATGCATATATAACTTTATAGCTCAGATACAGACTCTCCAGTCAACAAAATTTTTCTATACAACAATATATTAATAGCAAATTAAGGCCGGATGCTGCAGCTTATGCCTGTAATCCTAGCACTTTGGGAGGCCGAGGTGGGCGGATCACTTGAGGTCAGGAGTTTGAGACCAGCCTAGCTAACATGGTGAAACTCCGTCTCTACTATACAAAAATTAGCCAGGCATGGTGGTGCCCGCTTGTAATCCCAGCTACTCGGGAGGCTGAGGCAGGAGAATCACTTGAACCTAGGAAGTGGAGATTGTAGTGAGCCAAAAACTCACCACTGCACTCCAGCCTGGGCAACAGAATAAGGGTCTGTCAAAAAAAAAAAAAAAAAAAAGGCAAATTAAAATGAAAATCCTGAATTCTTCCCAATGAAAATATCTGCAATTGAAAAGTAAATAAAAGTCTCTAAAATTATTATTGTCATTATGCAGCTGTCATGAATAATTAGGTGTATTCTGTGGTATTGTAAGTTTTATTTAAAGAGAGTTTTACTTTCATAGCTAAAGCTATTTTATAAGAAATTACAATTTAAGAGTCATGAACTATCTAAGGGGTCTTAGCTAAGTCACCATCTCTAACCCTTAATTTTTTCATCTGGAGAATGAGTGAACTGGTCCAGGATTTTTAGCACACTGTTAGGCTTTAATATTCCGTGATTCTAAAAAAACTTTTTTTCAATCAATTTTTTTTTATTGAAAAACATTAGATGTTTTTACTCTTGCAAACCAACTGAGAAATATTTGATACAAGAAATGCACATTCCTTCCACTAAAAGCTTACTTCTTTAAAAAGTAGATAATAAAACATATTTATGTTTCTTTATAATGAAACACCTCAATTTGTACTGAAATGTGATGATGACTATTTATCTACTTTAGGTGAATAAAAGCTGAGAACAATTTATTAGACCATGGAAAAGACTCCTGCATACTAGAAGGTCACAGCCTATGTGCTGAGCTGCTAGCAAAACATCTACGTGCTCCAAAGATGCCATTTTTCTTCCATGACAAAGACTCCATCTGCCACCAAGCCATTTACAGCCTCCAAGTCAGAATATCAATGATTTCCAACCATTCTGCAAGCCTGCTTTCACCTTGACATCACCTTTTTAATACATCTACAGCCGATGATACATATATCCCCAACAACAAGCATGAATCCCATGCTTTATTCACCTGAGAGGTATTTAAGCTGCTCTCTAATGTACCATTTTTATTCATGCTGAGTTGTAAAAGAATTTTAAAGTGTGTATATTCAATTATCCATACACTTATATCTACTTTCCTATAATTCCTTTTGCTTTATGTACTTTAAATCAAATATATTCATAAAACTTTAAAACCTAAAATGACTGTATTAAGTAGTTTTCAATAATGGCTTAGCAACTAAGACAACAGAATTACATTATATTTCCATTTAACAAAATCGGCCACTAAATTATTTTTTATAAAATATTTCCTTAGCAATTGAAAACATTAAAACAATGAAGAAATACTGACAACATTTCTAGTTTTGTACTCTAATCAATGTTCTTAACATTTTAAACAAGTGAAACCCATTTACATAGCAACAAAATAGAACCAGAGGAATTTTTCAATATTGTCAAATGCTAACTACCAAGAACTATTAAAAACACTTCTTCCATCTCTTTTAAACAAAAGCAGTAAATCCTTGGCTATTAATATCTGTACAAATGGCAATAAAGTCTTACACTTTTATCTGAAAGTAATTGTTCTCTACCAAATAAATAAAAATGAATTAAGGTCTACTAGGTGCAAAATATTAAGGGGAGCACAAAAAAGTTTAAAAGAAGACTCATGGCCGCAAACTGAGGAAATAATAAATGCATTCATGAACAAGCATCTAAGGATAATGTACTTTACGGTGACAGGAAGTGTGTTACATAAGAAGAAATTTTGGAATTAGAGGTTAGGGACTTAAGTTTACTTGCATCTCTGCCCTGAACTCTCTAAGTACTTATGTTAATCATTTAACTCCAGGAAAACCACTTAACTGTAGTTAAGTGACTATTATAAGCAGTATCTAATGTCTTTTTCTGCTCTAGCACTCTATGATAAAAGGATTCTGTGTCAAGATGTCAAATGATTACACACAATACTTGGACCCAGATTTTACAAATCATATTCCTTTTAGGTAGGCATGGCCAGTACAGAGAAGGAAATGAGATTTGAGTTGGGTCTCCAAGAATGTGCAACATTAAAATATATATGGAGAGGCAGAAAAAGAATCTCCCAGAAAAAGGAAATAGCATAAACAAAGGTGTGAAAAAAATCATTACTTTAGATGTGTTTATGCGGCAATGCTATCCACAAAAAGTAAGGAGACATGATATTGGAGACAGAGAAACTAGAAAGTAAACTAATATGGCAATCTAAGCATGAGCTGATAGAGTGATGGCAGGAATGAAAGGAAAATAAAGGATGCGAAAGATATCGAAGATAGATAACAGGCACTTTTAAGTTTTGATTATCTGAAGCCAGAGAAAAGAGCAATCTAAAGTAATACCAAGAGTTGATATCTTGTTGTGGGAAATGGTGATACCATTAACAGAAATAGGCCTGATACATAATCCTTTTTCTAAAACAATACATAAAGAAGAACAGAATAAATTAAGAGAAATGAAGAAAGTCATCTCCAGTCGACTGGATAAACAATGAAATGAAGGCAGAAATAAAGATGTTCTTTGAAACCAACAAGAAAGAAGACACAATGTACCAGAATCTCTGGGATACATTTAAAGCAGTGTCTAGAGGGAAATTTATAGCAATAAATTCCCACATGAGAAGCAAAGAATGATCTAAAATCGATACCCTATCATCAAAATTGAAAGAGCTAGAGGAGCAAGATCAAAAACACCCAAAAGCTAGCAGAAGACAAGAAATAACTAAGATCAGAGCAGAACTGAAGGAGATAGAGACACAAAAATCCCTCCAAACAATCAATAAATCCAGGAGCTGGTTTTTTGAAAAGATCAACAAAATAGACAGACTACTAGCCAGATTAATAAAAAAGAAAAGGGAGGCCAGGCGCGGTGGCTCAAGCCTGTAATCCCAGCACTTTGGGAGGCCGAGGCGGGTGGATCACGAGGTCAAGAGATCAAGACCATCCTGGTCAACATGGTGAAACC
>NW_016107325.1:3862265-3878410 GCF_001604975.1 Cebus imitator
AAAAAAGAAAACGGAGAAGAATCAAATAGATGCAATAAAAAACGATAAAGGGGATATCACCACTGATTCCACAGAAATACAAACCACCATCAGAGATTACTATAAACAACTCTATGCACATAAACCAGTAAACCCGGAAGAAATGGATAAATTCCTGGACACTTGCACCCTCCCAAGCTTAAACCAGGAAGAAGTTGAAACCCTAAATAGACCAATAACAAGGGCTGAAGTTGAAGCAGCAATTAACAGCTACCTACCAAAAAAGTCCAGGTCCAGACAGGTTCACAGCTGAATTCTACCAGACATACAAACAAGAGTTGGTACCATTCCTTCTGAAACTATTCCAAACAATACAAATAGAGGGAATCCTTCCCATATCATTTTATGAGACCAACGTCATCCTGATACCAAATACCTGGCAGAGACTCAAAAAAAAAAAGAAAACTTCAGGCCAATATCCATGATGAACATAGATGCAAAAATCTTCAATAAAATACTGGCAAGCTGATTGCAAAAGCACATCAAAAAGCTTATCCATCACGATCAAGTAGGCTTCATCCCGGGGATGCAAGGCTGGTTCAACGTATGCTAGTCTATAAACGTAATCCACCACATACACAGAACCAAAGACAAAAAGCACATGATTATCTCAATAGATGGAGAGAAAATTCAGCAGCCCTTTATGCTAAATACTCTTAATAAACTAGGTATTGAAGGAACATATCGCAAAACAATAAAAGCTATTTACCACAAACCTACAGCCAATATCATACTAAATGGGCAAAAACTGGAAGCATTCCCTCTGAAATCCGGCACTAGACAAGGATGCCCTCTCTCACCACTCCTATTCAATATAGTATTGGAAGTTCTAGAGCAATCAGCAAGAAAAAGAAATAAAGGGTGTTCAATTAGGAAAAGAAGAAGTCAAATTGTCTCCATTTGCAGATGACATGATTGTATATTTAGAAGACCCTATCATCTCAGCCAAAATCTCCTGAAACTGATAAGCAGCTTAGCAAAGTCTCAGGATACAAAATCAATGTGCAGAAATCACAAGCATTTCTATACACAAATAACGGACTAACAGAAAGCCAAATCATGAGCAAACTCCCATTCAGAATTGATACAAAGAGAATAAAATACCTAGGAATACAACTAACAAAGGATGGAAAGGACCACTTCAAGGAGAACTACAAACCACTGCTCAACAAAATAAGAGAGGACACAAACAAATGGAGAAACATTCCATGCTCATGGTTAGAAAGAGTCAATATCATGAAAATGGCATACTGCCCAAAGTAATTTATAGATTCAACGCTATCCCCCCCATCAAGGTACCAATGACGTTTTTCACAGAAATGGAAAAAAACCACCTTAAACTTCACATGGAACCAAAAGAGAGCCCGCATGGCCAAGACAATCCTAAGAAAAAAGAACAAGACTGGAGGCATCATGCTACCTGATTTCAAACTATGCTACAAGGCTACAGTAATCAAAACACCATGGTACTGGCACCAAAACAGAGATACAGACCAATGGAACAGGACAGAGGCCCTGGAGGCAACACCACACATCTACACCCATCTGATCCTTGACACACCTGACAGAAACAAGCAACGGGGAAAGGATTCCCTGTTTAATAAATGGTATTGGGAAAACTGGCTAGCCATGTGCAGAAAGCAGAAACTGGACCCCTTCCTGACACCTTGCACTAAAAGTAACTCCAGATGGATTAAAAACTTCAACATAAGACCTAACACCATAAAAACCCTAGAAGAAAACCTAGGCAAAACCATTCAGGACATAGGCATAGGCAAGGACTTCATGACCAAAATACCAAAAGCATTGGCAACAAAAGCCAAAATAGACAAATGGGACCTAATTAAACTCCAGAGCTTCTGCACAGCAAAAGAAACAATCACTAGAGTGAACCAGCAACCAACAGAATGGGAAAAAATTTTTGCAATCTACTCATCTGACAAAGGGCAAATATCCAGAATCTACAAAGAACTAAAACAGATTTACAAGAAAAAAACAAACAAACCCATTCAAAAGTGGGCGAAGGATATGAACAGATACTTTTCAAAAGTTAAAAGACATATATGAGGCCAACAAACATATGAAAAAATGCTCATCATCACTGGTCATTAGAGAAATGCAAATCAAAACTACATTGAGATAACCATCTCACACCAGTTAGAATGGCGATCATTAAAAAATTTGGAGACTAACAGAAGCTGGAGAGGATGTGGAGAAATAAGAACACTTTTACACTGCTCGTGGGAGTGTAAATTAGTTCAACCATTGTGGAAGACAGTGTGGCAATTACTCAAGGACCTAGAAATAGAAATTCCATTTGAGCCAGCAATCCCATTACTGGGTATATATCCAAAGGATTATAAATCATTCTATTTTAAGGACACATGCACATGAATGTTCATTGCAGCACTGTTTACAATAGCAAAGACTTGGAACCAACCCAAATGCCCATCGATGATAGACTGGACAGTGAAAACGTGGCACATATACACCATGGAATACTATGCAGCCATAAAAAACGATGAGTTTGTGTCCTTTGTAGCAACATGGATGAACCTGCAATCAATCATTCTCAGCAAACTGACACAAGAACAGAAATCAAACACTGCATGTTCTCACTCACAGGCGGGTGTTCAACAATGAGAACACATGGATACAGGGAGGGGAGCATCACACACTGAGGTCTGTGTGGGGGAACTAGGGGAGGGACAGAGCAGAGTGGGGAGTAGTGGAGGGATAACATGGGGAGAAACGCCAGATATAGGTGATGGGGAGGAAGGCAGCAAACCACATTGCCATCTATGTACCTATGCAAAAATCCTGCATGTTCTTCACATGTACCCCCAAACCTAAAACGCAATAAAATAAAAAAACAAAAAAAATCCCCAAAACAACAACAAAAAAGTTTATTTCTTGACATTGAAAGAACGCCAAACATTATCAAATAAAAGCAATCTTAACATTTTAAATGTGGTAGAGCAAAATTTAATCTATGCTTAACAAACAAAATAGAAACATCATTTTAAAATGTTCATATCACAATAGTGAAGAGACAGAAGCAACCCAAGAGTCCATCCACAGGTGAATGAATAAAATATGGTATACACACAGATACACACACAGACACACACACACACAAGTATCATTGAGCCTTAAAATGAAAGGACATTCTGTCACCTGCTACAACATGCAAGAAACTTTAAGGACATGATACTAAGTAAAACAAACCAGTCACATAAGACAAGTACTGTATGATCTCACATATATGCGGTACTTACTGTAGTCAAAATCATAGAGACAGAAAGTAAAATGGTGGGTCACCAAGGGCCAGAGTAAAGTGGGCATGAGGTATTACTGTTTAATGTGTATAGAATTTTAGTTTTGAAAGATGAAAAGAATTCTGGAGATGGATGGTGGTGATGACTGTAAAACAATGTGATTGGAACTTTATATCCCCAAAGGTGTCTGACTTTCAGTCTTCTCCTGGATAAAGGAATAAAGGAGGCACTGTTACCTGACTGTGTTAGTGGAGGAGACTGAGGAATCTAACTAGTTGAACAGACTTTGTATGTTTAATAAAGAATTCCCATTTTCATATAGTTTTTGCATGTAGAGCTTCACCTATACCTATAACTATATCCTCCTTTTCCCCTCCTGTCTATTACAGAGATAAAGAGAACTGCTAATTGCTGAGCCTCTGGGAGTTTCAAATGTATAACCTGTTTTGTTTTGTTTTTTTAGGCTTTCTTCAATGTTATCTAGTAATTCCGTTATTCAGTTCTATCAATCTTATTAATCAGTTACTATTTATCCATTGCTCTCCAGCTTCTAGAATTTTGTTGCTATTCATTCTTCTCCTGTTTCTTTGCTTATGCCTTTTTGAAAATCTTTTTTCTTTTTGATATAATTAGTGGGGGTTCAACAGTTGGCTGAAGTAAACATGTATGTTAATCTACCATCTTTTTAAGAAGCCTATTGTCCTCTTCTTCAGTCTCATAAAATCCTTTCTGTTAGAAATTGTCTTCTGTAGGAAGAGGCTGGTTTCAAGAGTAAATACTAAGTGCAATTAACTTTTTTGTTTGTTTGTTTAGAAGGAGTCTCACTCTGTCATCCAGGCTGCAGTGCAGTAGCCTGATCTAAGCTCACTTTAGCATCTGCCTCTTGGGTTCAAGGAATCCTCCCACCTCAGCCTCCCTAGTAGCTGGGACTACAGGTGTGCACCACCATGCCTGGCTAATTTTTGTATTTTTAGCAGAGACAGGGTTTCACCATGTTGCCCAGGCTGGTCTCAAACTCCTGTATGTGCAATTAACTTTAAAGGTCAATTTTATGTAACGGCTTCCTATCTTCACTTGAAATTCTGCTACTTCTGCTGTTTTTATCATTTCTTTTAATACTCTATTACATTAAATCTTTGCACAACACCACAGTCTTTTTTGATTTAATCCTTGTATGAGGTACTCTGCATTTATTTGTAACTGCACTTTTCATTTTAGGAATCTTCCTAGATTTAACTTTCTAAGAGCCTTCCTCCTGGTTCTTAGCAAACAGACTTAAAAATCACATCATTTTCTCTATGGTCATGTTGCCCATTCCAGTTGTACTGGCATTCTCTTATCACTCTGGTAGGTCTTAGTTATGAAAGTGCCTGCTTAATATTATAGCAAAAAGCACTGTACATCTATACCTAGGATTTTGAATTGGGAAAAGATTTAGGAAGCCCACTCAGGACCATCAGAGGGCATCATCACATGATCAGAGATAAATCAGTTCCTTTGCTGATAATCATACAGCCCAATTCTCAAAAAACATAGTGGCAAAATTTCCTATGAAGCCTTCCTTCAAAACTTTTAACATTTTATCTTCTCACCTCATGTAAACTTACAAATACAAAAGGGATGAAGGAAAATGGAAGGGAAACAGGACAACAGTAACAAAAAGCAACAGCGCTTTTTCACTCTCTACTTCCAAGAGAATTTGACTTTTTTATGTGTTTTAAGACAGATACTACTTATTTTTCTATAAAGTTGGAAAACATAAAATCTTTTTACATACTTTCTGTAGCATCAGCATCACTGTTCAAATAGACATACCTATACTCTGCTTTAAAATGCTGGGGAGAAAAATCTCCATAGACTGAATATTTTTGATGTGGCCTTTGCCACCCATAAGGATATCATGCTTTCTACCTTCAAACAACATTATACATACACCTCTACTGTGCCACCTACCACGGCTATAATGACCAGTTTATGTGTCTGTCTTTCCACTAGAAAATAAGCTCCTAATGAAGAAAAGAAGAACAGTGCATTTTCTACTTTTATAAATTTAGTAAATAATTCAAAAAGAACTACATAATGCTTTAAAACAAGGAATAAATCATAACCATTCAAGATAATGGAAGTTTCTTAAATATGCTATAAAGGGCAAATAATTTAGGGGCAACACAGGAGAATGCAACAAGAAATATAAATTCATACACAGCAGAATGAATTTATAATAATGCTTTAATGCCATTTAGGTACTAGAATAGCATCCTCCATAAAAACCTCCACTAGGAGAAAAGTTGAATATGAAACATTCTCAAATTAAACATGGTGTGTGTGGGGGGGGCAGGTGGGGGGGCTGGTGGGTATTAAAATCAACCAACCACATGGCTCATGCCTGTAATCCCAGCACTTTGAGAGGCTGAGATGGAAGGATTGCTTGAGTCCAGGAGTTCAAGACCAGCCTGGGCAACATAGTGAGACCCTGTTTCTATTTTTTTTTTTTAATTTGAAAAAGTTTTTAAAAAACTTCCAGTGGCTTCTCTTCACACTAGAAAGAAGTTTAAACTACTTTTTATGTCTGCCTGCCTTCATTCCCATAGCCCACTACATTCCAGCCTCATTGGCACTGTGATCACTATAACATCTGAACTTCACAAAGTGACAGCTGGCGTTTTCTGGTGATTCATTTCTCAACACAAGTGTCACCTCATCAGGGAGACCTTTCCTGACTATTATGTTGCCCTCAGTTCTACCCCACTCCCTGTATGTGCTATCACATTTTCCTTCCTCCATCCCCTTTTGGAACTCTTATCAATAATTGAGAATATTTTACTTATATATTTGTTTACTCCTCCCCACCAAAAAATAAACTTAATGACAGAAGAAACTTTATCTTATTGACCACAGTAATCCCAATATCTAGACAGTGGAAACACATAAGCAGTACTCCATAAATATCTGTAGAATGAACAAACGAATGAATGAGTGACAATATATGAAACACACAATATAATGGTTGAATGAATAAATGGCTACAAGTCTCTACCTAGGAATGTGCTGTCAGGCAGAATCTTTGAGACCAAACAACTTTCCATCTGATAGCTTTCTTCACGTGTCTTCCCTTACTGAATAACAATACTATAACTGAGGTATATAAAAATAAAGAAAATTAAATGACAGAGATTGGCAGTATATAAATGGGTTGAAGAACACGTCTCATAAGATCACCTAAGGGCATACACTAGCTGATTCCAGAATTCTTTTCTTTCATAATCCTGTTTCTGTCATTCAATCAACTAGCAAGTATGAACTGAGGATTATGTTTTCTATTTCTAAATATCCATACTAAGGTCTCTTGAATACAAGTAGTTTTATATTCTTTGAGAGTATTATAATAGAAACAGCATGGTCTTTAGTTAGTGAAATATGAATTGGAATCTTAGTTACAACCAGTACTAGTTATGTCAACTAGGAGCAGTTACTTAATATCAATAATTCTAAGGCAAAATGATACTTTGAAACTATCTGGCATATAAGTACCTTCATTGTTAGCTCTCCCTTAGAGAGCAGGAATTAAAAAGTAGAAGAAATCATAAGAATAGATCAAATATATCTTTATTCTAATGTTCACTGTTGAACACTGTGGCTCACCTATTTACTGAGAAGCAACAGGTCACAAGCAGAGCTAACAAAATTAATGTAAATATGACTATATTTGCAAAGGGTAAAATCACATCTCTCAACATAGTAGGCATTCATCTGCTGAAATAATAATATCAGGTCAAAGAAACTTCGGCCTTTTAATTTTTCACACATTTCTTAGATTTGTATTTCTAAGAAATGGGGTGATACAGATGTTAGATCCAAACACTCCTGGATTATGACTTTTTTTTTTTTTTTTTTTGAGACAGAGTTTCACTCTTGTTACCCAGGCTGGAGTGCAATGGCATGATGGCTCACCGCAACCTCCGCCTCCTAGGTTCAGGCAATTCTCCTGCCTCCGCCTCCTGAGTAGCTGGGATTACAGGCATGCGCCACCATGCCCAGCTAATTTTTTGTATTTTTAGTAGAGACGGGGTTTCACCATGTTGACCAGGATGGTCTCGATCTCTTGACCTCGTGATCCACCCGCCTCGGCCTCCCAAAGTGCTGGGATTACAGGCGTAAGCCACCGCGCCCGCCCCTTTGTTTTACCACTTAATCATTATATGACCTTAAGAGAGTTACTTAACTTCTATAAGCCTCAATCAAAATTGGGTTGTTGATAATTTAAACATACTTCAAACATTTCCCATTGCTCTTGGGTAAACAAACAAACAAAACAAGCAAAAGCTCTTATTATTATTATTCTTTTTTGAGATGGAGAGTCTTACTCTGTTCCCCACACTGGAGTACAGTGGCTCAATCTCAGCTCACTGCTACCTCCGACTCCTGGGTCAAGTGATTCTCCTGCCCCAGCCTCCTGAGTAGCTGGGATTACAGGCAACCACCACCATGTCTGGCTAATTTTTTCCATTTTTAGTAGAGATAGGGTTTCACCATATTGGCCAGGCTGGTCTTGAACTCTTGACCTCAGGTGATCCACCCACCTCAGCCTCCCAAAGTGTTGAGATTACAGGTGTGAGCCATCATACCTAGCCAAAAGTCCTTATTATTAAACACTCAGCCAAAAGTCCTTATTATTAAACAAACAAATGAACAAAAGTCCTTAGTATGGTTTACTATGTCCTATATTTTCTAGTTGTTTACCTCAAACCACAATCCTTGCTGTCTGTACTCCAGTTATATTGGCTTTTAGTTTTTTTCTTCAAAGTGCTATGTTCTCTTCCTATTTACCTAAAGTAGTAATCTTTACTGGAATTCTTTATAATAAATGAAATTAACATTAAAAGCACCTAGTATCACAGTAAAAATAGAAGCAGTGCAGCATAACAATAAAGACACAGGCTCCATGTCAAATGCCTGGGTTTGAATCCTAAACTTCACTGATTGCCATGTAACTCGGAAAATTGCTTAATTTCTCCATAGATTGGTTCTCCCACCTTTAAAATGAGAATAATGATACCTCCCCCTCACAAAGTTGTTGGGAGGATGAAATAAATTAAAGCTATACACTCATGACAGGGTGCCTGGCACATAATCACTCAAATGTTGACTATTACTTATTATAATCATTTTATAGAGGTTCTAAAAATGTTAGTTCTTATTTCCTTGAATTTCCCATATTTCTATGAAACACATTGACTATTAAGGAGGTATGATACAACAATAAGATTTTTTTCAGAAGAAGTTCAAATTCATAAAATAATAAAAATTTATTTTAGGTATGATAATGCTATTAGGCTAAAAGTTCTATCACCTTTTTTTAGCAAATCCTCTTTTATCAGAGATGCTGAGTAAAATGAATGTACTTTTTTTTTTTCTCAAGCTCAGCCTCTGACAGAGATGCTTATCCTTTTGTGATATGGACTTGTGCTTTTTATATCAACAGCCCCAAATTATTATCATACCTAAAATCTTAACAATTCTTTAATATCAAGCATTCAATCAATGTACAAATGTCTTTGTTTTATATTTTTAAATTGTCTGTTTGTTTGAATCTGAACTCAGATAAAATCCATACATTGAAACTCACTGATATGATTCAAGTATCTTTTAATTTGTAAATGCTCCAGCCAATCTTTTCTTTTTTCTTCCTTATTATTTTTAGCTGAAGAAATTAGGTCCTTTGCCTTTTAGAGTTTTCCACAGTCTGGATGTTCCTGACTCTATCCCCCTGATGTAATTTAACATGTCCTTCTGTCCTTTTTATTTCCTACAAATTAGGCTTGATCATGTTTAGTTTTTTTTTCCATTCTTGCTGGACAGCCTCATAGTGGAGGTACATACTTTTGTTAGCAAGTACATAATTTCTTTCTTATTTAAGACAGGGATAATAATGGTGTGCAATACTATTTTTTTTTTTTTTTTTTTTGAGACAGAGTCTCACTCAGTCTGGAGTGCAATGGCACGATCTCGGCTCACTGCAACCTCTGCCTCCCAGGTTCAAGTGATTCTCCTGCCTCAGCCTCCCAAGTAGCTGGGATTACAGGTGCTTGCCACCATGCCCGGCTAATTTTTTTATTTTTAGTAGAGACAGGGTTTCACCATGTTGGTCAGGTTGGTCTCGAACTCCCAACCTCAGGTGATCCACTGCCTAGCCCTCCCAAAGTGCTGGGATTACAGGCATGAGCCACTGCACCCAGCCAATGGCGTCTAACTCTAAAAGCTAAGATAATTAATTGCGTTACTACAGGTCAAATGTTTAGATTAGTACCTGGCACACCATAAGCACTCCACTAATATTAGCTCTTATTACATTGCACACAGAGAATCAATAGGATTTGATACCAGATTAGATGTGAATTTGTGAAGAAGCAGCTGAAGATAATTAATATTTCTACCTTGAGTGACTAAGTAGATGCTGATATCATTGACTAAATACAGGGAATACATAAAGAGGAAAAGGTTTCTGGAAAATTAGAAGAAAACGGGTTCAAGTTTGAACAGGTTGAATTACATGTCTGTGGAATAACCAGGTACCAATGCTATATAGACAGCTACAAATAGAGGTTCTGCAATTTACAAGAGAGATCTGGGGAGCTACAGATAAAGATCAAATGCTGAGAGGAAAGGGAACTTAATGAAAGTCACAGTTACCACAGAAAGCTACAAGACCTCTTTGAAGAATGGATTGGCATTGGATAAAGAGAGAAGAAAAGGAAATCTGTGGGGAAAAAATGCCAACAAAATTGTCAGTATATTTGTGGCTAAAGGAGCATTTTGACTATAAAAGAATGTGTGTTGGAAAGCAGAGGGAAATTAATTTAGGTCAATAAGGACAAGGCTACATATAAATGGCTTCGAAATTCAGGAATAGGTAATTCAATTTAAGTAGGAAATAAGACACTGAAAAAGTTAGCAAGACAGCTGAACTCTGCTATGGCAATATTATACAAAAATCTATCACAACAGAATTTGGAAAGTGAAAAATATACTTGTTATATTATTTGAGAAGATTTTAATTTATGCCAGTTTTTTGGTTTTTTTGTTTGTTTGTTTTTTGAGATGGAGTCCCAGTCTGTCGCCCACGCTGGAGTGCAGTGATGCGATCTCCACTCACTGCAACCTCCGCCTCCTGGGTGCAAGCAATTCTCCCACTTCAGCCTCCCAAGTAGCTTGGACTACAGGCGTGTGCCACCATGCCCAGCTAACTTTTGTATTTTTAGTAGAGACGGCCTTTTACCATGCTGGCCCAGGCTGGTCTCGAACTCCTGACCTTGTGATCCACCCGCCTCGGCCTCTCAAAGTGCTGGGATTACAGGTGTGAGCCACTGCTCTTGGCAATTTATGCCAGTTTTATTTCCACTGAAGTTAAAAGGAATGTTGTCTAGGCTCTGTAGCTTTAGGCAATAACCCAAAGGTGGATAATGTTATCTTTAGTACCTTCCCATATCTCTTCCCAGTCCCTTCTCTTGCCTCTTCACTTCTTGATGAACCAATGTTCTCAATCTGCTCTAATATAAAAAACTACATTTTTGCAATGATACACTGTCTTAGTTCCCTGAAGCACTCTGGTTACATCTCCTTGCTCAGTTCTACCCTGCCAGGAAATAATTCATTCTCTGTTGCCACTCTATAGGTATGAGCTAAAAAAAAAAAATTTTTTTTGATTATCTAATTAAGGTAATTCACACAACACTGTACCTAGGGGATATTTAATTTCAAAAAGAGGAATCTGTTAACACTTATGAATTTCAAATTGTTAAAATATATACTCTCTCTCTGTTTTCTATACTATACATTCTAGTTATATAGGCTAAAAGGCAAAAACATCACTAATTTTCCTTATATTACACTTTGCACACCTATAAAGCCAAGTTTCGCATAGATATCCGCTGGGTCACTACTAGGAAAAAGTATTGAGACAGACTCTAATGCAACTGCAAGCATAAATAAAATATAATCTATGTTTTTACTAGATTATAAGGAGTTTACAGTCTAATAGGTGAAACAGCTGAACACACAATCATCACATAAGGTATCTAAGAACTCTGTAACAATGTTTCTGAAACTTAACCTATGTATAAACCACTTATGAAGACAAAAAAAAGTTTTGTGAAACACTGCCCCACACCCACTGACTTATTATATTGTTACATTACTGAAATATAAAAAAATAAAAGTATGGATAAGGATAAACTCTTCCTCTTGCTTCCAGATCTTATTTCAGATATAATACCAAAACAATTTCCAAATATGTACATAAAAGCTACAAATAACACATTTCAAATTACTATCACACAATGTTTTGTAAAAACAAATCATATTCAACATAAAAATGGTACTGCCTGATATTTCTCCATTATTCTCCAGTTACATTTGAGTTTGACATGCCTATAGTCTAGTGATATGGTTTGTGTCCCCATGCATATCTCATTTTGAATTGTAACTCCCACAATTCTCACAGGTCATGGGAAAAATGCAGTAGGAGGTGATTGAATTATGGGGGCAGGTCTTTCCTGTGATACTCTCGTGACAGTGAATGATTCTCAAGATGTGATGGTTTTAAAAATGGGAGTTTCCCTGCACAAGCTCTCTCCCTTTGCCTACCACCATCCACATGAGATGTGACTTTCACCTTCCACCATGATTATAAAGTATCTCCAGCCATGGGGAACTATAAGTCCTCTTTCTTTTGTAAATTGCCCAGTCTTGGGTAACCAGAAGCATGAAAATGGACTAATACATCTAGTATGCCCTAAATGATTTATTATTATTTGTTTCTACTCAAACGACTGCAAAACTTTTAGTTCACCCTGATGTCATCAGGCTTTCACTTAATACAAGTGAACCATTTACAATATTAAACCTCTTTTTGGGCTGGGTGCGGTGGCTCATGCCTGTAATCCCAGCACTTTGGAAGGTTGAGGCAGGTGGATCATAAGGTGAAAAGATTGAGACCAGCCTGGCCAACGTGGTGAAACCCCATCTCTACTAAAATTACAATTAGCTGGGTATGGTGGCACATGCCTGTAGTCCCAGTTACTCGGGAGGTTGAGGCAGGAGGATCACTTAAACTTGGGAGGAAGACGTTGCAGTGAGCCAAGATCATGCTACTGTACTCCAGCCTGGTGACAGAGCAATGCTCCATCTCAAAAACCAAAAACCAAAAACCAAAAAAACACATATTTATGTTCTTTTTTTCATTAGACTAACAAAATTAAACATAATCAGACTTCTGAAACTACATGTTAGTAATTAGTTATAAGGTAGGCATGGCATACCACATGATCTAAGAATATGATCATACCTATTTCTTTTATATTAACATTGAAAATTTTAGCCCTCTTTCTCCCTGCAGAGAATATATTTGCACACTCAGGTCCATGTACTCCTGTGTTTAAGTACACTGATATAACAGAAATAACAAATCTGAAAGGCGGAAACGATAGGGAGATTAATTCCAACTGCAAAGGATCCAAAGGTTTTATGGAGGAGGTAACATTTGAAATGAACTGTGACATTTGAGTTTAGTGCCAAGAGTCTATGTTTTCTGAAATTTCCTTTCCATAAAGATGACACTGAAAATATAAAGCTACCAGAGTTTCAAAAAAAAAAAAAAAAAAGAAAAAAAAAAAAAAAAAAGACACACAGGAGATATTCAGTGTTAAGGGCAGTGAGGAGACAAAAATAATGAATTTTATGAACAAAGGTTGAGGGGGCTCTATTGAGGAGAAAGAAAATCAGAGAATAGGCTAGGCGCAGTGGCTCACACCTGTAATCCCAGCACTTTGGGGGACTGAGGTGGGCGGATGACCTGAGGTCAGGAGTTCGAGACCAGCCTGACAAACGTGGAGAAACCCCATCTCTACTAAAAATACAAAATTAGCCAGGTATGGTAGTGCATGCCTATAATCCCAGCTACTTGGGAGGCTGAGGCAGGAGAATCGCTTGAACCCGGGAGACGGAGGTTGTGATGAGCCAAAATCGCGCCATTGCACTCCAGCTTGGGCAACTAGAGTGAAACTCTGTCTCAAAAAAAAAAAAAAAAGAAAAAAGAAAAAATCAGAGAATAAAATTGCAAGCATTAGATGTGCTATTTTCAAAATAAACAGCATACTTTGCATGTTGCAATGTTTATACATGCTATCTTATATTTTGATGCAAAGGTACCTATTGATATAATGTTTTAAAAAATGTATTTAAAATGCATTTACAGAAGGACAGCTTCAGGAATATTTGTATTAAACTATTTTTAACATTCATGACACACTAACTTTTGATGCTATATAGTAAAAAAAGTTTTTTTCCATTTTTGTCAAAATTCTTTCTCCTCCCTTGTTTTTTCTTTGTATATTTATATATAAAAAAAACCAAACAGGTCAAATATCATAAACCTATAACTCAGGGTACAACACCCATTTTCTCATCTAAATGGTTTCTGCAGACTACAGTTACATTTTATCCACTCCCTAACATTTCTTACATCCCACAGCAGAAGTGTACATTGGTGTCCTACAAAGTGTGAGTGGAAAAAAAAAATTACTAGCCAGATTAAATTTCAAGTACCCTTAATTCAGGAAATGTTTACCTAGTCTACATGCTAGACTCTGATTATTACAATAAGAAAACATCAAACCACAGCAAAAAACTGGTTTTTATTTTATGTCCTCTGATGTTTCTAATAATTATACTAGATCTGTAAAAGTTTCTTTTTCAAAAAAGGCAGATTTATTAAACAGTAGCTCATTTAGAATTTTCTGATAAATAAGAATCTATCTTTAAATAAAGGATTGTGTAACATTCCATACTTGGACTTGTTCTAAAGAAGTTTAACTTGAATCTGTACAGCACGGTGTTATTTACATATACAGCCACTCATACAGAGAACACCATGCATGCTTTTAGTTCCACTGACAAATGTTTAAACAGTACAAATTCTGAGAAAATGCAGTAGAGGTAAATAGAGAGTTTCTTTTATCCAAATATACATTTAGGAATAGCAATGGGAAATAGATTTATATGAAGTAATTTAAATGACTACTACATACTAACTTTGAAGATATTGTTCAAAACATTCAGACTCTAGAAAACAAAATGTTTAAGACATATTTCATAACTTTACTGTACTACATTTAAAAATTTTAACTTTTAGGTGTGTTATTTGGTACAAAATATGGAAATTCCTAAAAAGACTTTCACTTCTGGCTTTATGACTGTTATTATATCTTACAAAAGGTATTTTAAAATTCACTATAACTTTACTTTTGGTATTAGAAAAGTGAAAAATAAAGGTCAGGTAGTATATAGTAAACTTGTTCTGGAAATGACTTTTTTGCACTTTTCAAATAACGATTTAACTATCACTTATAGCATAGTAGGAAGGATATTTGATCTTTCCAAGTCTCAGTTTGGGCATCTGTAAAATGTAATGATGTCTTCTAAAATTGTTAAAGGTTCAAATAAGCGCTTAGTATCTTAAAAAAATTAGTGGATAAATAAATATTAGCTTTGTTCTTCATTCCTCAACACATGTATCAAAATACATTTATTAAAAATACTTAATGGTGGTTGAGTACAGTGGCTCACACCTGTAACTCCAGTGCTTTGGGAGGCCTAGGTAGAAGGATTGCTTGAGGACAGGAGTTTGAGGTTACAGTGAGCTATGATTGTGCCACTGTAGTCCAGCCTGGGTGACACAGCAAGACCTTGTTTCTAAATAAAAACATGATAAACAAACAAAATCCCAACAAAATTTAATGGAAACCAACAAATAATGTTAAAATTATTTATATTAAAATAACTATTCACTATGTATCTAACACTTACCAAAGTTTTTAGTTTATAAATTCCTATAAGAGCTGACCATTAGGCTCATTTACTTCCTCAAATGTTATATTTCAACAATATTAAACTAAGGCCAGGCATGGTGGCTTACACCTGTAATCCGAACACTTTGGGAGGTCATGAGGAAGGCAGATCATGAGGTCAGGAGTTCGAGACCAGCTTGGCCAATATGGTGAAACCCCATCTCTACTAAAAATACAAAAATTAGCCAGGTGTGGTGGTGTGAGCCTGTAATCCCAGCTACTTGGGAGGCTCAGGCGGGAGAACTGCTTGAACCTGGGAGGCAGGGGTTGCAGTGAGCCAAGATTGTGCCACTGCACTACAGCCTGGACAATAGAGTGAGTCTCAAACAAACAAACAAACAAACAAAAACTAAAACTAAAATATCTATATGTCTCTGAACATATGTTCTTTCAAGTCTATATGCCTATTTCCTCTTTCTAGATCCTCTTCTACGTTATAATGCAAAAATCTAGACCACGTGTCACTCCTCTGTAAACGTTTCTTGATCCCTGTGTTAGACAGAATGAATCGTTTCCTTTTCCATTCTTCTCCTAAAACTTCCAGAGGCGTCCAATCTTTTGGATTCCCTGGGCCACACTGGATGAATAGGGATTGTCTTAAACCACACATGAAATACAGCAACACTAACAATAGCTGATTAGCTAAAAAACAAAAATTGGGCCGGGCGCGGTGGCTCAAGCCTGTAATCTTTGGGAGGCCGAGGCGGGTGGATCACGAGGTCAAGAGATCGAGACCATCCTGGTCAACATGGTGAAACCCCGTCTCTACTAAAAAAAAAAACTACAAAAAAATTAGCTGGGCATGGTGGCGCGTGTCTGTAGTCCCAGCTACTCAGGAGGCTGAGGCAGGAGAATTGCCTGAACTCAGGAGGCGGAGGTTGCGGTGAGCCGAGATCGCGCCATTGCACTCCAGCCTGGGTAACAA
>NW_016107325.1:3878660-3888213 GCF_001604975.1 Cebus imitator
TGAGATGGAGTCTTGCTCTGTAGCCCAGGCTAGAGTGCAGTGGTGTGATCTCAGCTCACTGCAATCTCTGCCTCCCGCGTTTAAGCTATTCTCCTGCCTCAGCCTCCCAAGTAGCTTGGACTACATGTATGTGCCACCATGCCTGGCTAATTTTTGTATTTTTAGTAGAGATAGGGTTTTGCCATGTTGGCCAGGCTGCTCTCGAACTCCAGACAAGTGATCTGCCCATCTTGACTTGATCCACCCACCTGAGCTTTCCAAAGTTCTGGGATTACAGGTGTGAGCCACTGCACCCAGCCACAATAGTATAAAGTTTCTTCGTCAAGCTATCTTAGTATCAGGATTAGTTCTGGCCACAAGTGACAGAAAGCCCAAAGGCGAATGGCTCAAACAATGTAGAATTTTATCTTTGTCATGTTAAAGAAGTCCAGATATAGGCAGGAGAGTATGGACAGTGTAACATCATGTTAGTAAGAATTTTCTTTCTTACTGCTGCTTTACCCATTCTCATTATGGGGTTTCCACTCACAGTCCAATTATCATGCTCACAATTCAGCCAGCAAGGAAGAAGGGGGGAAAAATGATGTGCACCTATTCCTTTAAGGATACATCCTGAAAGTTGCACACACGACTTCTGCCTATATATCTCTTCCCAAAATTTAGTTAGATTACTATATCTAGCTGCAAGGGAGACTGGGAAATTATGTTTTTATTCTAGGTAGTAATATACTGGAAAAAAATTAGAAGAGGGCTTATCAGTATTAGGGGCAACTATCGATCACTGCCACCCTTGGTTATATCTTCCCTGTGGTAGGTACCTGACATTTTAAATTTACTAGCTAACACTAGTGTTTCTGACAGTGTGTATGTATACTATAAAATTATATAGCAATTCCTTCTAAATTTCAATTATTAAGTATTACTTTTGAGAGAGATATATCTCTATAAAATTTAAGTAATATTCATAATAGAATCACCAAGGAGAAAAATGAAAAAAAAATTTTTTTGAGAAAAGGTCTTCCTCTGTAGTCTAGGCTGGAGTACAATGGTACAATCTTGGCTTACTGCAGCCTTGAACTCCTGGGCTCAAGCAATCCTTCCACCTCAGCTTCCCAAGTAGCTGGGACTACAAGCTTGGGCCACCATGCCCAGCTAGTTTTGTTTATTATTTTGTACAGAAAAGTCTCATTATGTTTCCTAGGTTGGTCTTTCATTCCAGGACTCAAGTAATCCCCTGTGTTTGCCTCCCAAAGTGTTGGGATTACAGGAGTGAGAGCCACTGTGCCCAGCCAAGAAATTTAATAAAAACAGAAAAAGTCACTTTATTTAAAAGGTTGCCTTGTAACCAATTATTAAACAGACAGCAAAATATTACATAAGAATATTTGAAGATAAAATATAGCCACTATAATGATAAAATTATATATAAACAGAACTGCATACAAATAAAACTGCACAAGTACTCTCAGAAAAGACAAGAGGATTAAAGGAGATTCAAGAAAATAACCTTTGAATTATTTTATTATACTTTCTGTAAGTGCTGTTTAGAGATTTTTAATCTAGTAAGAACTGATCACAAAACAGAACAGTAAAAATTCTAGTAGGATAAAGCAAAGTCAGATTGAGTCCAAGTTCTCAGTGATGAGTATGATGAGGGTAAGAAAAATGTAGTAAGTGCCATCTTTTGTGCTAAGTACTTTATGAGCAATGTTTCATTTAATATTCTAGACATCATAATATTATCCCTAATCTAGAAAATAAAAAATTGGGTCATAGATTAAAAAGTTGACTTATGATCACAACAGCTACACAAGTAGCAGAACACAAACTTAAACAAAGGCTCTTCAAACCCCCAGTCCATGTCCTTAACTATTATGCACACTACTTTCCCTCAAACTCTCTGGACCTTGGTTTTCTCATCCATTATATAGGGGGAATGCAGAGTACTCTAAACTATCCTAAAGTTCATTCTGGCTTTTTAAGATGTTGGCATTCTAGTTGTCTGACTCTCTTTTCCTCAAATAAAAGAATATTATATTAATAGGTGTAATTGGCCTCCTTGCTGAAACTAACATAAGTCAATAAAGTTATCACTAATATATATAATGTAGAAGTCTATTTATTAAAACAGACAAAAGGGCCACAATTTGTAAGTAAGGTAAATGTGAATGTTTAGGATACATCGCTGATCATTATGGTTGATTTCACGCCCTTAGTGTAACTGTAAAGGAGCAAGCCATAAAGTTATATCAGGAAGAGGGAGGAAAGCTAACAAAAATTGAATTTAAATCTCATAATCCTTTTAAATTCAAATAATGCATCGTTTTATAGGTGCAGACACTGAGACACAAAGAGGCTGAATTGCTGGAAGTCACATAACTAGTACACAGTAACATTAGTACTTGAACTCTATTGGTTCGAAAATCTAAGCTCTTTTCTATACACCCTGCTTCCTGTGGTTGATTAAATTAATGTATTAATATCCTTATTTCAATTTTAATACAAGAACACTAGGCCATGCGCAGTGCCTCATGCCTGTAATCGCAGCATTTTGAGAGGCCGAGGTGGGTGGATCACGAGGTAAGGAGATCGAGACTATCCTGGCCAACATGATAAAACCCCGTTTCTACTAAAAACATAAAAATTAGCTGAGTATGGTGGCATGTGCCTGTAATCCCAGATACTCAGAAGGCTGGGGCAGGAGAATAGCTTGAACTGGGAGGTGGAGGTTTCAGTGAGCCAAAATCGCGCCACTGCACTCCAGCGGGACGACAGAGCTATATTCCATCTCAAAAAAAAAAAAAGAACGCTAAAGGTATTAATTGATTTAGAACTTTCTGCTTTACTATGATTACTGACAAACATTTGCTGAGTATAAGAAGAAGATGTATATTAAAATAAATACAATTATGTTATGAGTAACATAGGACTAATAAAAATTAAGCATTACCAAATTATTAGGAACAGAGAATGAGGACGATTAGGGAAAACCTCAGGGAGATGATTATATGTTGATACAGTATTAGAGAGAAAGTTTGATTTCACCAGAAATTTTTTTTTTAAGTGTGAAAAGAAAAACAATATTCTAGGTAAAGGGAATAACATGTAAGAGTGGAACCAAAACATATATCCAAAGTAGGAAATACTAATAGTCCACATTAGGTAGAGTGTACAGTTCTTACTCTCAAATAATAAAAAATATACTGAAGACATGCTGGGCACAGTGGCTCACTCCTTAATCCCAGCACTTTGGGTGGCCAAGGCAGGTGGATCACTTGAGGTCAGGAGTTCAAGACCAGCCTGGCTAACATGGTAAAACCCTGTCTCTACTAAAAATAAAAAAATTAGCTGGGCGGTGGCATGTGCCTGTAATCCAGCTACTCAAGAGGCTGAGGCAGGAGAATCACCTGAACCCGGGAGGCAGAGGTTGCAGTGAGCAGAGATTGCACCACTGCACTTCAGCCTGAGGGACAGAGTAAGACTGTGTCTCACGGAAAAAAAAAGAAAAGAAAATATGCTGAAGACAAACTGAGGAAGGGTCTTAAACACCAAGTTAGAAGGTCTGGCTTTGATCACATAGGAAATAAGAAGCCACCACATGTTTTCAAGCAGAGAAATAAAAGGATCAGAGCAATGCATTAATCAGATTAAACTGGGGATTGTGTACAAGTTTCAATGAAATTGATAATGGCCAGGAAGAAGGAAGATCAGTTAAAAGGCTTTGACATTTCTATGGATTGTGACATCAAAGAAAAAAAATAGAAATTCTCCTGACTTCTGAAAATTTTGATTAAAACACATATATAAGCTGTATATTACATAATATATAAATAGCTACTACACTTTATCCCCTAAACAATCCATAATATAGTCTCCCTCTCTAACCATAACATTTTACCTTTAGTTCTTACTAGGTCATCTCATTATACCAGTTTATGTATCAACGACTAGTCTCCTGATCTATTTCCTTTGGATAAAGCAGCCCTTTCCTGGCCTCATTTTATTCTGGCCACATGGTAAGTATATATTTGAACTACTCTCTCACTAGCACTCTCAACCTGAATCTATGTTGAAATCTACCCTCTTTTCTTAACTCAAAGGGCTGGCAAAAGCCTCACAACACTGACATAACAACATTAAGGTTTCTAATATCAGTCACTTACGAACCTCTCAAATGAATACTTCTTGAACTCTTTCACTTGTTTAAAATCCAATAATATTAAATATCACCTCTCTTCCTGAAATTCTTGGATTTAGATCAGTTGCAATTAATTACCCTCTTAATATTACCCTAAAAATAAACTGTGGGAAAATTTTTTAAAATAAAAATAAGCTGTGGGAGTCAGCATTTTTTAATTTAAAAAAAAATTCATTTAGTGCTAATGTTAACTTCCTTGATCGTAAAGCACTAGATGCTGAACAGAAGGTTTCTAGAGAAATATGTCAATATTTTATTGTAAAATATTCAGTTAGGGTAATAATGTTCTGATTAAGAAAAAACAAACAAGGAAAGAGCTACAAATCAAAGAAAGTTAAAATGTCCCCTTAGGAAAATGAATAAATATGCTATTAGCATAAGTAGACAAAATTATGATGATAAAGCTTTTAAAAATGCAATAAACGTCTCTCTAGACTCAGCAAAATGGTACACTTAACAAATGAACCAGTTTTCAAAAAAACAAAAATGATTGAACATAAATACAAACATTCTATGTTAATTTATACTTCTAATAATTAATGCTTCTGGATTTAATGAGTTAAAATAAAAATTAAAACAGATAAGAAGCAGGTTCATGGAATAAATAATTTACTAGAAATTTATTTATCTGTTATTTAAGAGAATTTTTCAAAAATGATATAAAGCTCATGACTGAGATTCCGATTTTACCACTTAGAATTTCCTAAGGCCCTGGCAAAGTTTTTCTTTAGGTAATGTATTTCCTTACATACAATGGAAATTAACACTTTAAATAAAACTAAAAAGTATCAATTACTTAAGAGAACCATCCTTTATCAAAAAACTCTCCATATCTCGAAGATTATTTACAAATCCTACATATATCAACAAAAAAATTTAAGCAAGATGCCTAAAAACTCTACCAAGGTGCTATCTCTCTCTCTCTCTTTCTCTCTCTCTCTCCCCCCTTCTCTCTCTCTCTCTCTCTATATATATATATATATATATATATATATATATATATATATATATATATATATAGATAGATAGATAGATTTTTTTTTTTTTTTTCAGATGGAGTCTCTCTCTGTTGCCCAGGCTGGAGCACAGTGGCACGATAGCTCACTGCAATCTCGGCCTCCTGGGTTCAAGTAATTCTCCTGTCTCAGCTTCCCCAGTAGCTGGGATTACAGGCACATGCCACCATGCCCAGCTAATTTTTGTATTTTTAGTAAAGATGGGGTTTCGCCGTGTTGGCCAGGCTGGTCTCAAACTCCTGATCTCAGGTGATGCACCTGGCTGGGCTTCCAAAGTGCTGGGATTACGGGCATGAGCCACCGCGCCCAGCCTACCAAGGCTATATTTTCATAATCTTTCCTTAATAATTCATTACAATCTAAAGTAATTTACTCTTAGATATTATTTCCTAATGTGGAATCTCGTTAAACTTTCTGCCATCTTCTGGTAAAAATAAAAACTAAAGAAAAGATGATGTTCAGAGTATAACTCACATTGAAATAATTTAGTACATTTAGGCCTATAATTGCAGTTATAAATTAAAAGTAATTTTCATTTTAAATGTTTTTTAAATCCTTTAAAGCAAGATTTCAAAGATATTTAAGCAACGACACAGAAATATGATATAACTCATTTAAAATGTTAACATTCAATTGGCTGGCAAAAGAAATAATAATTTTAAGCTACAAACGTTTTCTAAGTCAATTCTCATTCTTAGAGAAAATGAAACTTCCTTAAAAGCTTAACTATCATTTTGGTCTTACTGTGATCACGAGGTCAATCTTGTGACATCACTGTTGGGAAACCTGCAACAGGAAAACAGAATTAGCAAATAGCCGAAGCATACTTAAGAAATTTCAGAAACGAAAAAGTCTGTTTAAAATTTGTGTCTTTCTTGATGCCATAAGTCATATTTAAATTAACCTAGAGTATCAGGAATCATATAATTAGTATGACAGAAATAAGCATAAAAGGACTGGAGTTTATTTATAGGTCATTATTTATTATAGTATGGCAGGTCATGTTTTTGTTTACAATCACCAAAACCCTAGGGTAAACATAATACAACATATTAAAAAATAAACTATAGGACATTTGGGTTACAAGTTTTATTTGTCTTCAAATTATTTACTAAGAAAAGAAAAACAATGTATTAAACATGTCACAAAGTGAAGACAATTAGGTATTATTTATAAATACTTTTCTCTCTCTGATTATCAGCACAGATTAGAACCAAAATGTCATCTACTTAATACTGGAGACATTATCACATGCTAATACTTATTAATAGTGACAAAATTATCCAAAGCTTGCAAATATCACTGGGAAGAATCCAGAAAAACCATAAATTCAAGGGAAGTTAAACTATTTCCTAAGCTATAAATGGCTTCAAGTTTATCCTTGTGAAATCTAAATTTGAGGAATTTTAATTTTTATTTATTTATTTATTTTGAGACAGGGTCTCACTCTGTCACCCAGGCTGGAGTGCAGCGGTGTGATCTCAGCTCACTGCAACCTCTGCCTCATGGATTCAAGCGATTCTTGTGCCTCAGCCTCTTGTGTAGCTGGGACTACAGGTGTGCACCACACCCAGCTAACTTTTTGTATTTTTAGTAAAGACAGGTTTTCACTATGTTGGCCAGGTTGGTCTCCAACTCCTGGCCTCAAGCGATCCAACATCTTGACCTCCCAAAGTGCTGGGATTACAGGCATCAGCCACCACACATGGCTTGGAAATTTCTTTATTAACAAGGTCTAATTTAAGATGAGCCCTTAAACATGTTAAAAAGTAACGCAAGGTTACAGCGTTTTAAGGTTCATACTGGGGCTTTCATGTGTTATTTCATCAGATCCTCATAATGATTCCTTCAAATAGGTAGAAAAGAGATATTCCTTATTACAGACTCCAGGAAAATAGAATTTAGAGATTATACATGACTTGTCCAAACATAGAGAACTGAGTTTTTCCTGGTTTCTCTTTTACCTCATACTTTTCACCTAGTCCATCCTACCAACTACTCTTCCTCACTCTATTCTTAATTCAAAAACTGCTAGTTACCTTACTAGTTCAAGATACTGGCTCTCTTATTACCATTATAGCCTCCAAACTTCTATTCTTTTTTTTTTTTCTGCCTCAGCCTTCCGAGTAGCTGGGACTACAGGTATGTGTAACCACTGGCTAATTTGTTGTTTTTCAAGAGACGAGGTCTCACCATGTTGCCCAGGCTGGTCTCAAACTCCTGGGCTCAAGTACCTATTTCTGTTCTTAAAGCAAGTAAATCAGATCACATCATTCCCTTACTCAAAACTGTCCAATGGCTTTTCCAGCTCTTTGAATAAAACCCACAATAATTATCACGGCTTCTTAGTGCCTCCGTTACCTGGTGCCCTGACTGCATTTCCTATGTCTCTCTACTATGTACCAGTCACAATCACCCTTTTGATAATCCCCAAACATATCAAATTTGTTCCACTTCAGGGCCTTGACACTTGCTCTTCCCTCTGCCTGGAGCAATTGTTCTCCACATCTTCATAGTTTGGTTTTATCACTTCGATCAGGTCTCATAACAAATGCCACCTACTTAAAGAGGCCTTCCTTTACTAAGAGAGACTGTTGTTAGCTATAAGCTCCATGAAGGAAGATCACTGGAGCCCAAGTTTAGTGCCTGGAACCCAACAGCTAATTATTTACTGAATGAATGAGTGAACAAGCACTTATCAAGTTCCTCCTGCATCCAGCATTATGTCAAGAGCTACAGAGGATCCAAAAGAAAGTTTAAATAGAAACTCTTACAAGAATTACTATCTATTTAAAGAAAATACGCAATTACACTTGGTATACTTTTTTTTTTTTTTTTTTTTTTGAGACAGGGTTTCGCTCTTGTTACCCAGGCTGGAGTACAATGGGGTGATCTCGGTTCACCGCAACCTCTGCCTCCTGGGTTCAAGCAATTCTCCTGCCTCAGCCTCCCGAGTAGCTGGGACTACAGGCGTGTGCCACCACGCCCAGCTAATTTTTGTATTTTAAATAGAGACAGGGTTTCACCATGTTGACCAGGATGGTCTCGATCTCTTGACCTCGCGATCCACCTGCCTCGGCCTCCCAAAGTGCTGGGATTATAGGCACTTGGTATATGTTTTTAAGTCACTGCAAGAAGCATTTGGGAAGCTTAAAAATAGAGCAAGTCAGGGGGTGATGAGAAAGAAGGGGTAGTGAATTAAAGGTGTACGATAATAAGGGTCTGGATAGTGAAGATGAGGAAATGCAGATGGAATGGGAAACCCAAATCTTTAATGGTGAAACTAAAGGGCTTCATGCTAAACTAATTATTAGAAACAAGGATAGCAAAGAGTGAAAGATTACTTCAAAGGTTCTCTCTCACTCACAAAATGAAAGAAATCTGCAGTGGTAGGGTGGAGTGACTTCTGTTTAGAACTAGGCAGACCAGTGTTACCACAGGCCATTCTAATGAAGATGCTTCCCACCAGCAGATAGAAATTTAGGATAGTCCACGATTTAAAAATTTGTTATATAAAAATACAGTTCAAACCAAGTCTGTGGGCAAGTTCACCAAGGGAATATGAAGAAAAAACAGAACAGCCAGCAGAATTTGGCAGGTATCTATTAAGTAAGGCCCATGGGAACTAAGAGAAATGGAATTGCAGGGTTAAAATCAGATCAGAAGGTAGCTACATAGGCTGGGAACGTGGTTCATGCCTGTAATACCAACACTTTGGAAGGCTGAGGCAAGCAGACTGCTTGAGCCCATGAATTCAAAACCAGCCTCGGCAACATGGTAAAACCTTATCTCTACAAAAAATAGAAAAATTGTCAAGGCATGGTGGAACATGCCTGTAGTCCCACCCAGCTACTCATGAGGCTGAAGTAGAAGGATCACTGAGCTCAGGGAGGTCAAGACTACAGTGAGATGTGATCATACTACTACATTCTATCTTGGGTAAAGGTGTAACCCTGTCTAAAAAAAAAAAAAGATAAAACACATTACTCTCTGTATTCAAAAAAACTGCTTTCAAGGACCTACTTGCCTAACATGAAGCGCTCAACTTTAATCAATACAAAAAAAAAGTCTTAGGCTGGACACGGTGGCTAAGTGTAATCCCAGCACTTTGGGAGGCCAAGGCAGGTGGATCACCTCAGGTCAAGAGTTCAAGGCCAGTCTGGCCAACATGGTGAAACCCCCTCTCTACTAAAAATACAAAAAAACTGACCTGCGTGGTGCCAGGTGCCTGTAGTCCCAGCTACTCAGGAGGCTGAGGCAGGAGAATTGCTTGAGCCTGGGAGGCAGAGGTTGCAGTGAACCGAGATCATGCCACTGCACTCTAGCCTGGGCAACAAGA
>NW_016107325.1:3888238-3890500 GCF_001604975.1 Cebus imitator
AAAAAAAAAAAAAAAAAAAAAAAAAAAAAAAAGTCTTGTGATGATAACAGAGTCAATACAAGAAGTCTTATGAGGGAAAAAAACTACTTCTATTAAACCCTGTAATTCAAAACAGGTATTAAAACTATTGTAAACGATCACACTCAAACAACATGCATATCTGAATAAAAGATAAATGTTCCATTTTACTTTTGATTTTTTGGAAAAATTATAAGTTAATTAAAAATAAACCTACAGTTAAAAATATAGTTTACTTAAAGCACTAAAGCTCATAGTATAAAAACCTAATACGGGCATTCCTTCCTCACGGTAGCAGTTTTTATAAATGAGTTACTAGGTACCTACAGAGCAAGAGGAAAAAAAAATACATGAAATTAAAATGACACTAGAGGATAAAGCCAGACAAATCTTAAAGCTCATAAAAATCCTAAGTAGTTTTTACAAGCAAAAGGTAATTCTTTCAAATCATTTCAAAACTAAGAAAATTATTCAAATTAAACATATAAAAAGTAATATTACATTTTATGAAAACATAATTCAACTAATGTATTGGTTATATGCTATTTCTCTACCAGTCACTATTTTAGTAAATAGGCATAGAGAAAAATCTCAATAATATTAACCCCCAGAAAACATCTACAAATGTTACCCACCTACCAATATGAAAAAATAATTTTAAGTCATGATATGCAATCCTATGAGTATTTTCCCAGCAATCAGCATGTACTATCTTTATTTTTCCTCATGCTCTGCCCCAAATCAAAGCCTCTCTTTATGTACTCAATTTTAGCATACTCAAGTCTTAACCTTTCCTTGACAACACTACATACTTACAAAGTAAAGATATTTATCTGTACGTACTTCAGTAAAAAGAGTCAACAAAATAAATCAATAGAATACCTATCTGTTTTTTCTCACTTTGCTCAATCTGAACACAGAAGTAAATGCTGATTAATTCTGAAATTTGGTTAAAGTAATAATCACAGCATAATCACTCATTTATATATCAGTTTGATTTTTTTTGTGTTCTATGCTCTTTTCAAGGTATGGTTACACAATACAAAAATTATTTTCAAAATTTACACATGAAAAATAATCTCACAAATCATATGCTATTTATAGGCTGTTTCCATGTGGTTATCTTGGATTATGGACTATGGGCATGGAGAACTTAAGGACTGTCTTTATCATTCTCTTTTTAAAGTGTCAACTGTACATGTTTTGACATTTCTTTTTAAGGTTTAATAAAATTTTTATAAACCCTAACTTGCTTACACCATCATCTAATCATTTCAAATACTGACTTTTTAAATTTGAAGATTATTATTCAGTAGAGAAAAAAAATCACAGGCTTAGAATATAAGCAATACTTTCGTGGCAGGAGGGGAGGATACTTGAAAATAATAGAAAACTATATACTGGGAAACTGGTGACAATGTGGTCTATCCAGTGTTGTGCAATGGAACTTCTGCAATGATGGAAATGTTCAGTGTCTATGCTATCTAATATATATCCGCTTTGATTTGGATATGGTTTGCTTGTTCCTACCAAATCTCATGTTGAAATTTTATCCCCAGTGTGATATTGCAGTAAAGTGGGGCATAAGATAGGGTGTCTGGGTCATGGGGGTGGATCCCTCAGGAATGGCTTTGTGCTATTCTAGCAGTAGTGAGATCTTGCTCGAAGACTTGATTGGTTCTCTGCGGAATGGATTAGTTCCTGTGAGAATAAATTGTTATAAAGCCAGGGTACCTTTGGGATGGGTACCTCTCACCACATGCCAGCTTCCCCTTTGACCTTCTCTGTCATATTTTGGTGCAGCCCTCACCAGAAGCTGAACTGATGAGAACTGTTAGCTAAATAAACCTATTTTCTTTATAAACTACACAGCTTCAAGTATTCCTTTATAGCAACACAAAATAGACAAAGATAGTAGCCTATAGCCAAATGTGGCTACTGAGTACTTGTAATATGGCTGGTATTACTAAGGAACTAACTTTCAAATACTAATTTTAATTATGCAAATTTAAATAGCCACATGTGGCTTGTGCCTACCACATCAGATGGTACTACTATGTATTTCAGAAACCATACCTGGACTGGACTGTAAATGGTTCTCCTAAATTTTATTTGAAAAATTATTTTCTCTGCTGGGCACGGTGGCTCAAGCCTGTAATCCCAGCACTTTGGGAGGCCGAGGCGGGTGGATCACGAGGTCAAGAGATCGAGACCATCCTGGTCAACATGGTGAAACCCCGTCTC
>NW_016107325.1:3891140-3895138 GCF_001604975.1 Cebus imitator
CCCCGTCTCTACTAAAACTACAAAAAAATTAGCTGGGCATGGTGGCGCATGCCTGTAATCCCAGCTACTCAGGAGGCTGAGGCAGGAGAATTGCCTGAACCCAGGAGACGGAGGCTGCGGTGAGCCGAGATCGCGCCATTGCACTCCGGCCTGGGTAACAAGAGCGAAACTCCGTCTCAAAAAAAATAAATAAATAAATAAAAAATAAAAGCTGCAAATTGCTTTACTTTGGTCAGCTGAGCAGAATTGCTTTGTTTTCTCATATACTATTATGACTAAAACTAAATTTACATTTCCATAAATTACTAAGAGGTATCAATAATTACACATCCTTTCTGCAGAAAACTGGCATTCCATCAAAATGCATTACATTCTTCATTTGCATCGCTTGTCTTTATTGTTCTGTGTGAGTGAAACTTCTCTTTAAAAAAGTGTAATTCCTATAGATTGAATCAAAATATTTTCAGACAGTAACGAGCCTTATTACATGAAGTTTAGTGAGAGATGAGATGACTTCATTGCTTTGCCGGTGATTAAAAAAAAAAAAAAACATGCAAACAAAGCACAACTGACTATTAGACTTGGTAAATTTAAAAAAACACACACACACACACACACACACAGAAACATAAGCTGCCTGTTTTTCTACACTTTACCACTGTATTCTTGCAACACTGATTAGCACTTCTCAACATCCTTACTCACTCCCTCTTAAATTTCCACTTTAGAGCCATAAACCGGCTTCCAGTAGAGGAAGGAGGTATTAGCACTGCCAACTGCTATTGAAACATTCTTGAGGTTAATGTATACACAATATCCAAAAGTGAACCAATCACTTGGGTGAAGTAATACAATGAAGTTTCATTTGAGAAAAATTGTGTCGTTTTAGTTATATATAGTTTTATTTCTCTAACTACAAGTTTTCAGGGAATTCAATTCAAATTGTAACAACCCGCAAAGAGCTTTCGGTTAAGCCTTTAGAAATTAATAATAAGACACATTGCCTGATTATAGAAGTTTTTGGTTTTTTACATCAAAATTAGAGTCCATTTTGGTTCTGTCTACAAGTGCCAAATTGACAGATAATTTGACCCTCACAAGATTTTTTTTTAAAAATCACTTAAATAAGCCAGCAATCTAGACAAGCATAGGCAATAGTTTTATAAAGTTTTCAAGAACTATACCTAAAAAACAGACATGATGTTATGCTCACTCATACCTTCAAAAATCAATTTCAGATTATGGCTGTGAAGACTGGAAAAATAATTATGCAATCTAATAATATAGAGGTCAAAGAAATATTCAGTTAGGACAAATAACTAAAGTTACCATTAATAAATACTAAGTTTCAGAAAATTTGTATTTTACTCTTTTTTACTCAAAGAACATTGCTATAAATATTTAGAAAAATTAAATAACGATTACTGCTCTTGGTTTTTCCTAGAACTTAGAATAATTTCATCACAAACAAAAAATTTGGTTTAATGCTTTCAACAGAGACTACGTAACCCTGGTCCTTAATCAGAATTTTGGCATATATTCATTATGTACCTTAGGCAATCTATCAGTACTTCTTCAGTTTGTAATACCATAATTATCAACTTCACATGGAATACTGTAAAGTTTAGTTAATTACATTCATAAAATTTTTTGAGAGTCACAGATGAGTGAGGTGTAAGGCATATATACAATTAATTTGTATGTACTTGGTGAAAAAATGACACTTAAAATATTTAACAGCAACAACATGCATGAACCTTAAAGACATTATGCTAAGTAAAAACCTTAAAGACATTAAGCCAGTCGCAAAAAGACAAATACAATATGATTCTACATATATGCAGTACTCAGAACAGTCAAATTCATAGAGACAGAAAGTAAAATGACAATTGTCAGGGACTAGGGGAAGGAAGAGTGGGAGTTATCATTTAATGGGTACAAAGTTTCAGTTTTGGAAGATGAAAAAAGTAATGGTTGTACAACAATATGAATGTATATACTTGATGCCACTGAATACACTTTAAAATGGCTAAAATGATAAACTTAATGTTATGTATATTTTACCACAATAAAAAAAATTTAACAAGTATGAAAATCAGAATATGAATCACGAGCCAATTTTAACATTTTCTGATTCACTCATTAAAACATGAATCAAATATTTACTGAATGAACAAAAGAATGATTCATCAAATGACTTCTATGTGGCAGGTACTGTGTTAGACCTGGGAATACAGCAGTGAACAAGACAAGGTCTCTGCTTCGTAGAATTTACATTCTAGCAGTAGAGACCTATAAAATCATTTTTACAAACTGTATCCTTTTTATAGTGATAAGTACTACACTGAAGGGTAAAGAGATGAAATGATGGCAAGGAGGTATCTCTGAGAAGATAATTACCCTGAGAATGAAGTAAAACGGAACACTCCAGATAGAACAGCAAGTGCCAAGGCCCTGAGGTGAGAAGGCCTGGTGTTTAAAAAAAAAAAAAAGACAAGAATGACCAGGGCTCGTGCAGAGTAAGATAGGGGGTAGGAGAGCAAGGCAGAGACTATGGAGGGCCTGGAAAGCAATAGTAAATACTCTAGATGTTATTCCACATGTGCTGAAAGCCATATGGGATGTTATGACTAAGGGAATGATGTGATTTGATTTTTAAAAACACAACACTCTAGTCACTATATATGGAATAATCTTGGGGATGTGGGAGAGAAAGCAGAATCAAAAACACAGTGACCAGTTGAGCAACCGTAGTGACTCAGGTAGAAATAAGATGACTACCATGGTAGCTACATTGGTGGTGACAGAAGTGATATTTTTGATATTTGGTTGCTGATAGACTAAACAAGAGGAAAAAACAGCATAATTAAGGATGATTCCAAGGTTTTGGTTAGATCAACTGGGTAAACGACATTGCCAAATGTTGAGATAAAGAACAATGGGATAGCAATACTGGATTACAGGATTGCTGGTGGTGGTAGTGGTAATAGTAGAAAGAAATCAAGAGTTTGATCTTGACAAAGTTAAGTACCCAAGTGAAGAGTTTCAGGAAAGACAACATGACAAATTTTGTGACAAATGCTGCAGGGAAAACAACATGAGGCCTGAGGATTTAGCAAGATAAATTATTTTTTGTGACAGTCTCACTTTGTTGCCCAGGCTGGAGTGAAGTGGCATGATCTTGGCTCAGTGCAACCTCCGCCTCCAGGGTTCAAGTAATTCTCCTGCCTCAGCCTCCTAAGTAGCTGGGATTAGCTGTATGCACCACCACACCCACCTAACTTTTTTATTTTTTTTGCAGAGACAGGGTTTTACCGTGTTGGCCAAGCTGGTCTTGAACTCCCTCAGGTGATCCGCCTGCCTCAGTCTCCCAAACTGCTGGGATTACAGGTATGAGCCACTGCACTAGCCTCAAGATAAATTTCACTGGTGTCCATGACAAGAATGTTGTTAGTGAAGTGGTAAGGACAAAAGAATGAAAACGGTAAAAAGCAGTTAAAATGGAAGACAGTATAACACATATACCGATGAGATGATCTAGAGAGAAAAAATGATGATGGCAAAAATTGCAGAAGCAAAATCGGTGATTACTAAGCATCTAATCGCTGGGCGCAATGGCTCACGCCTGTAATCCCAGCACTTTGGGAGGCCAAGGTGGGCAGATTACAAGGTCAGGAGTTCAAGAACAGCCTGATCAATATGGCGAAACCCCATCTCTTACAAAAATTTGCCAGGCGTGGTAGTGGCACGTGCCTGTAGTCCCAGCTATTCAGAAGGCTGGGGCAGAATTGCTTGAACCTGGGAGGGGGTGGTGCAGTGAGCCCGGATTGAGCCACTTAACTCCAGCTGGGCAACAGAGTGAGACTCCATCTAAAAACAAAAAATTGGCCGGGCACGGTGGCTCAAGCCTGTAATCCCAGCACTTTGGGAGGCCGAGGCGGGTGGATCACGAGGTCAAGAGATCGAGACCATCCTGGTCAACATGGTGAAACCCCGTC
>NW_016107325.1:3895253-3908926 GCF_001604975.1 Cebus imitator
AAAAAAAAAAAAAAAAAAAATTAAATCTGTCCTTGCTGCTGGAAATACAAAGGTAATAAATATAAGACATGAAACTAATTGAATGCTCACATAGAAACTATATTAAAAATCATGAAGGGAAATACTACATATAATTTAAAAAATCATTTAGAAACAATATTATTTTTTAATAGGTTGCCATGTTAAAAATATTACATAAAGAAATGTTGATGTATCTTATGATGTGACAGCAATGTCCTTCTAAGCTAAATACATGCAAATGCACAGTATAAAAATGTCATGTACAGCCTTTGATTTGATTAATCACAGTTGGATTTAGACTGAATCAACATTAGACAAACAGCAAAGCCAGCAATTTAAGAAAACATCTCCACTGTGCTTCCCCTTCTCCCTCTGCAGTTATTGACCCATTTCCATTTTTGAATTTTCAGTATTCTTGAATTCTATAATTTACCACCCGACAATAGGAGGCCTTCACACATCAATCATTTATATAACTTTTCATCATCTCCAGAGTTCCCTTCGCTTTGCTTATTTAACTATTTGCCACTTGTTCTCTTGCCACCTTAAAAAGTTAAGATTTTGACCATTATAAAGACTACTGACCAATTATATATTCATGTAAATTTACATAGATGTTACGCAAACACACATTTGCATTTTTAACATTTCCCCCTTCTAATTATAAGATCCTTTTAAACCTTTTGTATTTGTATGTCCTTTACTGTTCTAAAATAAGATGTGAGGTAATACACTAAGATACATAATATACAAAACAAAATGCAAACTAAGGAAATGGAAAGAGAAAAATAAGATGAGGTTAAGAATAAGGGTGGAATTAAAAATGCATTCAGGGGCTAGGCGAGGTGTCTCATGTCTATAATCCCAACACTCTGGGAGGCAGAGGCGAGTGGATCACCTGAGGTCAGGAGTTTGACACCAGCATGGCCAACGTAAAGAGACCTTGTTTCTACTAAAATAACAAAAATTAGCTGGGCGTAGTGGTGTGCACCTGTAGTCCCAGCTACTCAGGAGGCTGAGGCAGGAGAATCGCTTAAACCCGGGAGATGGAGGTTGCAGTGAGCTGAGATTGCACCACTGCACTCCAGCCTGGGCAACAGAACAGGACTTAGTCTCAAAAGAAAAGAAAAAAAGAAAGAAAAAAATACATTCAACAAGACTCTGTAACGTTTGTTATTGGGGGACCTATAAATACATGGCTTTCAGTTTCCTGGTCATCAGTGCAAAGAAGAAATGGCGGTCATATACAGCTTTTATTTGTTTATATCACTTACAGTATTCATGAGGTAAAAATAAATCGTTTTCTTGAAAGAAGCACAGTTTTTTGTTACTGGTACCTGAGGAATGTCATTCTACAGAAGTGTCAAAGATACCCCAGCAATAAATTCAATGTGTTTTGTAGGATTATTTCTTTAACATCTTTCAGAATTCGTCAATGGCATATTGCTTGGGCATTTTGGCAGCTAAAATAAGAGGGTTTAAGAATGTTGCACATTATTGTAATTCCAGGAAGAGTTTGACATATCCAGAATAGCAGTACTCCACATGTTTTAGGTATTCCTCCCTGAAATACTACAATTTAAAAATCACAATAAATTTTTTGAGATAAAACTCACATCTTAATTACTGTAAAGTGTACAATTCAGTGGTTTTAGTACATTCACAATGTTGTGCAACCATAACCACTATCTAATTCCAGAACATTTTATCATTCCCAAAAGAAACACCATACCAATTAAACAATCACTCTCCATTCCTTGGTCTGTCTCTGGGGAATTCTCTGCCTCCTCACCCATCAGATGTATTATCTAGCTAATGAACAGTAGATGTCCACAGAATATCATATTGTTAACATTCAGTAAAAACTTGAAATTGTCAAATAATCAGAAAAAGTCAGATATTAAAACAGCATGCAGCTTTTCAACAAAACTGTCAAAATCAATAGATTATAGCTTGAAAAAGAAAAAGCATACAATTTTTTCATCATGATTGGGTTAAGGTATGCAACAAAAAAATTATCACTCAGATGAATCAACTCCTGAAAATAATCACATTTGTATTTATATATTTAACTATAAATTATTTAAATGAGTTCTTAAGTTGTCATTCATGAGAAAGGAGTTCATGCAGACTGAAAAGTTAAAAAAAAAAAAAGCTCTGGCCGGCATGGTGGCTTACGCCTGTAATCCAAGCACTTTGGAGGCAAGGTCGGTGGATCACCTGAGGTCAAGAGTTCAAGACCAGCCTGACCAACATGGTGAAACCCTGTCTTAAAAAAAAAAAAAAGAAAGCTCTTTTATTTTGAACTTTAAAAGTAATACTGGTTTTATTCTCTTTTAACAGTGGCTAAGACGGTTGCCTGGATTGACAATGCCTAAATTACTCTGGACTCAACAGGAAATATGTTTCTTTAAAGTTACAGGAATAGTGATATACACTCAAACTAATTAATCAGATTCAATTCAATTAGTAGCTAAAATGAAACTGACATGTCTGAATTTCCTGATTATGATTCTTAAGAGCTGAATTTAAAACAATAAAACTGGGGGAAGAGGACAAGGTCACGAAAAGCTGTCAAACTTAATCACCCGAATATCGAAATCTGACTAGGTATAAATATTTTTTTTTTTTTTTTGAAACGGAGTCTGGCACTGCAACCTCCGCCTCCCTGGATCAAATGATTCTCCTGTCTCAGCCTCCCAAGTAGCTGGGATTACAAGCACAGGCCAACCTGCCCAGCTAATTTTTTGTACTTTTAGTAGAGATGGGGTTTCACCATATTGGTCAGGCTGGTCTTGAACTCCTGCCCTTGTGATCCGCCCACCTCGGCCTCCCAAAGTGGTGGGATTACAGGCGTGACCCTCATGCCTGGCCTCATTACAGTATTTTTAATGGGATTTCACAATATAGATGGCAGGATATAAAAAGTATAAGTAACAGTTTCAATTTGAAAATCTTTCCTATATATCATCCTGAGAAGAGAGTGACCTCACCTTGACTGACCTTTTCCTGCCATTTATATCCCAGCACATTTCTCACCTTTTCTCTGTCTCTGTCTTACTTCCACCTGTCAGGCAAAAAGCAACCTTCTCCAGAAATACTTTTTAACTTCTCACCTCTCCATTCCAACCCTAGTTATACCTCATTGCATGCCCTGCAGATTGGTAAGTGTGGTAATCCTAATATTCCATAAAATGCTATGCTATGCATATCTCTATCACTGAATAATTTATACCCTACTTTTAGGATGTTTTTGTTTGTTTTTTGAGATGAATACTCACTCTGTCACCCAGGCTGGAGTGCAGTGGCACAATCTCGGCTCATTGCAACCTCCTCCTTCTGGGTTCAAGAGATTTTCCTCCCTCAGACTCCTGAGAGATGGGATTACAGGCACAAGCCACCATGCGTGGCTAATTTTTGTATTTTTAATAGAGATGAGGGGGCACCATGTTGGCCAGGCTCAAACTCCTGACCTCAAGTGAACTGCCTGCCTCAGACTCCCAATGTGCTGGGATTACAGGTGTGAGTCACTGCACTCAGCCAGGATTTTCTTTTTACCAATTTGTTTTCTGTCTTCAAGTTTCATAAAAGCCAGGATTATGTCTGATACTGATGGGGTTCAGGAAATGCTCTCCCCCAAAAACATGACACTGTGACATACTGAATATTTTAATCTAAAGAAATCTGAGCAACAGCATGTGCAGGAAGCTTAGCCATGAACCCAGGATAGATAAAGATATTTTCCTTCTCTATAATATATAGTAAATGCTGTGGTGTAGTAATAAATATTTGATTATTTACCCATAGTTACTGGTACAGAAATCTTAAAAACCCTGGAATTTATTGTCTTTTATGCTAATCACATGACTTATGGGAAGGGGAGGGCTAGATAGCATTATCATGTTTCTGGTCTGCAGAAAAACCAACCACATGATTAGGAAGTTAGAACTTTCCATTCTACTCCTTGACTTCCAGAGAGGGGAAAAGAGTTGGAGGCTGAGTTCAATCGCTAATGGCCAATTATCTTAGTCCCTATTCTGCTGCTATAACAGAATGGCACAGAATAGGTAGTTTATAAATAATAGCAGTTTATTTTGCTCACAGTTCTAGAGGCTGGGAACTCCAAGAGCATGGCACTGGCATCTTGTGACAGCTGCTATGCTCCATTATAACAGGATGGAAGGTAAGGGAGTGCCCAAGATAAAGAGAGGATATCCATCAAATCTGTCTCTTGATCAGGAGCCCACTCCCAATATAACTAACCCACTGCCCAGGTAAGTGCATTAATCCCTTCATAAGGGTGGAGCCCTTATGGCCTAATCACATCTTAAAGGCTCCACCTCTTAATACTGCTACAATGGCAACATCAAGTGTCAACATGATTTTTGGCAGGGGCATTCAAACCACAGCACCAATTTTCATCAAGCATGCCTATGTAATTAAACCCCCGTAAAAACCACTAAATTATGGGATTTGTAGAGTTTCCAAGTTGCTAAACAGATCCATGTGCTGAGAGGGTAGCACAGCCTGACTCCATGGGGACAGAGGCGCCTATGCTCAGGATCCTGTTACACATTGCCTTATATACCTCACCATCTGGATGCTCATTTTTATCTGTTATAATAAACTGTAATAGTAAGTATAGCACTTTCTTGAGCTCAATGAGTCACTCTAGCAAATAACTGAAGCTGAAGGGGGTTGTGGGAACCTCTGATTAGTTTTAGTCAGTCACAACTGTGAGTCACCTAGACACCCTATTGGTAGCTGGCATTTGAAGTGGGGCAGTCTTATGGGACTGAGACCTTAAACTGTGGGACCTGCAATAACTTCGAACAGTTACTGTCAGAATGGAACTAAATTGCTGGAGACCGAGTTGATGATGAATAATTGGGATAATTTGTTTTTGGAAAAATACACACAATACTCAAAACATTTATTTTGGATAAATGTATAAATGAGTGAAAGTGAACAATAAATAAAAGATAATTAAACTACTCATATATTTTATTATCATTATGCATAGGCATGTTTGTATCATTTTTTTAGAGGTAGATTTTTGCCTTTCTTGTAATTCATTTGTATTCAACTTTCCATAGAGACAGTGCTTGCTTTTATTTTTCACAATTATTTTAACATAAGTATGCTCTTTTAAACTGTTATTTTAAACTTTAAAAACACTTAAGCCGGCTGAGTGAAGTGGCTCACGCCTGTAATACCAGCATTTGGGAGGCCTAGTTAAGCAGATCACTTGAGGTCAGAAGATCAAGACCATCCTGGCTAACACGTGAAACCCCATCCCTACTAAAAATACAAAAAATTAGCCAGGCGCGGTGGCACATGCCTGTAGTCCCAGCTACTTGGGAGGCTGAGGCAGGAGAATCACTTGAACCCAGGAGGTGAAGGTTGCAGTGAACTGAGGTCACGCCAGTGCACTCCAGCGTGGGCGACAGAGTAAGCCTCCATCTCAAAACCAAAAACAAAAATCAAGAACCAAAAAACAAAAAACACTTAAGCTAACATGCATTATCAAAATCAAAACAAAAACAAAAATCAGATTCTCCTTTATGAAAGACAAGTGAATGTACCTGCCTCTCTCTTAACATTATTTATCATAAGCAACATGAGAAAGGATTGTACTTAATTGGAATTTTCTTTTCCAGAGATTAACAGGGTACTTAGAACGTGAGAAGTACTCACTACCTAGCTGGAAAAAAAAATATTATGAGGAAAAAACATCAAAAAGAGGACCAGAAAGTGCAAAATGAAAAAGTTTTCTAGAAAACTGAAAAATGACTCAAAAATGAGAGGTGGGATTTAACTGAATTGGGCCAAAGATTATGAGTGACCTTGAAAAAAGGTAATTTCAGATTAAATAGCATGAAAGGTTAATAAAACTGTACAGAGTTAAGAACACGAAAGGAGAACTCATTGCAAGAAATCTGGTAATAAGAGATCCAGAATTGCCAAAATAATATTGAAAAGGAAGAATAAATTGGAGAGGTCACACTTTCTGATTTCAATTTACTACAAAGCTACAGCAATCAAAGCAGGGTAGCACTGGCTTAATGTTAGACCTTTAGATCAACAGAATAGAACTGAGATTCTTACTTACATGTACAGTCAAATGATATTTGACAAGAGTGCCAAAACAATTCAATGGGGAAAGAATATCATTTCAACAAAAGGTGCTGGAACAACTGAATATCCACATGTAAAAGAAGGAAGTTAGACCCCCTAACTCACACCATACACAAAAAGGAACAAAGAATGAATCAGTGACCCAAACCTAAGAGCTAAAAACAGAAAACTCCTGGAAGAAAATAAAGGCATAAATCTTCTTATGCCTTTATGACCATGGATTAGGCAACGTTTTCTTAGATATGACATCAAAAGCATAAGCAATCAAAGGAAAACTAGATGATGTAAACTTTTGTCCTTCAAAGGACACTATTAAGAAAGTGAAAAGATAACCTACAGAATGGAAGAAAATATTTGTGTATCATATATCTGAAGACAGTTGTATCCAAAATATAGTTTTTAAGAAAACTCCTATAACTCCTCAATAATTAAAAACAAATAACACAGCCAGGAACAGGTGGCTCACATCCATAATCCTAGCACTTTGGGAGGCCAAAGTAGGTAGACACTTGAGCCCAAGAATTCAAGACCAGCCTGGGCACACATGGCAAAATGCCTTATCTACAAAAAATACAAAAATTAGCTGGGCATGGTAGCATGTGCCTATATCTGAGCTACTTGGGTGGCCAAAGGGAAGGATTCCTGGAGCCTGGGAGGTTGAGGCTGCAGTGAGCCATGATATGCCACTGCACTCAACCCAGGGTGACAAAGTGAAACCCTGAAGCTGACAGACACACACACACACATAGACCACAATTTAAAAATGAGCAAAGGGTATGAACAGATATTTTATCCAAAGAAGATATACAAATGGCCAATAAGCATATGAAAAGATGCTCAATATCATTAGCCATCAGAGAAATCCAAATCAAAACCACAATGAGATATCACTTCACACTCACTAGAATGGCAAAACAAAAACAAAAAAAGCTAACAGGTGTTTGTAAGGATGTGGGGAAACTGGAACCCTTATACAATGCCAGTGGGATTGCAAAATATTGCAGCCACTTTAGAAAACATTTTGGCAATTCCTCAATAAGTTAAACATAGAGTTATATCACCCAGTAATTCCATTCCTAGTTATATACATAAGAGAACTACAAACATATGTCCACACAAAAACCTACATATATGTAGGTTTTGTATATGAATGTTCATAGCAGCATTATTCACAATTATTCAAGTGTCCATCAATAATAAATGGATAAACAAAATACGACAACTCATACAATGAAATATTATTTGGTAAGAAAATGAAATGAAGTTGAGATACATGCTACAAGGATGAACCTGGAAAGAATTATGTTACATGAAAGAAGCCAGTCACAAAAGACCATATATTGTATAATTTCACTTACATGCAATGTCCAGAGTAGGCAAGTCCATAGAGAGAGAAAGAAGGACAGTGGATAATGGGAGCTGGGGGAACAGGAAATGGAGAGTGACTCCAAAGGGAGTCCTATGCTCCTATGCTCAGGATCTTTTTGGACCTTCCTTCATATATACTTAGGTATATACATATATACTAGGGGCTGGGGGAACTGAAAATGGAAAGTGACTGCCGATTTACATAGAATTTCTTTTTGGAGTGATGAACATATTCTAAAATTACATAGTAAAGATAGCTATACAACTCTGTGAATATATTAAAAACCAATAAATTGTATACAGGGTTGATTTTATGGTATGTGAATTATCGCAATAAAACTGTTTTAAAAAAACAAACAATTAACAGATATTTAGGAGATATGGAAAAGTTTAACATACAACAAATACAAGGGCCATAAAAAGAAAGGGAGAAAATAATAAAGAAGTAATATTTGAACAGTTTAAGAACTGAATGTTTGCTAGAATTGAAGAAAGAAAAGTTTCTCAGATGTCTTTGTTTGTTTAGAGAAAGGGTCTCCTGTGTTGCCCAGGCCGGAGTACAGTGGCATGATCAGGGCTCACTTAAGCCTCAACTCCTGTGCTCAAATGATTCTCCCGCCTCAGCCTCCCAAGCATTTGAGATTACAGGTGCATGCCACCATGCCCAGACAATTATTTTATTTTATTCATTTTTATTTTTTGAGACAGAGTCTGACTCTGATGCCCGGGCTGGAGTGCTGTGGCGAGATCTCTGCTCATTTCACCCTCGCCTCCTAGATTCAGGCGATTCTCCTGCTTCAGCCTCCAGAGTAGCTAAGATTACAGGTGCATGCCACAATGTCCAGCTAATTTTTATATTTCAGTAGAGATGGTATTTCAACCATGTTGGTCAGGCTGATCTTGAACTCCTGACCTGAAATGATCTGCCCACCTCAGCCTCCCAACGTGTTGGGAGGCATGAGCCACTATACCCAGCCCAATTATTTTATTTTTTGCAGAGACAGGGTCTTGTTTTGTTGCCCAGGCTGGTCTCAAATTCTTGGCTTCAAGTGATCCTCCCTTGGTCTCCCAAAGTGTTGGGATTACAGGTGGGAGCCACTGTGCCCATCTAAGTTTCTCGGATTGAAAGTATGTTTTGTGCCCCAAAAAGAATAAATAAAAATATATCCACACTTAGACACATCAAGATGAAATTGTAGAACATTAAGGATAAAAAGCAAATCATAAAATATGTCAGAAAGACAAATTGTCGCATAAGAAGTAAGAATTAACATAAAGACAGACTATTCCTCAGCAACAGCAAAAGCCAAAACATAATGAAGTAATAGCCTCAATATGAGAAACTGTATATACATTAGAATAGTCTGTTCTTTAAAGTTTAAGTAAATCTATTCTGCCTATGTGTGGTAATTCAGTTTTTTTGGAGTCTTTTTTAAATTTCTTATTTTAAGGAATGGTAATTTAAATTATTGATACAGTTTATTTCTTGATTACTGATTTATTCAGGGGTTTAAAGTCATGAAACAATTTTGCCAATTTATATTTTTCTAGGAAATTATCCCTTTTACATAAAATCTCAAATTTTCTGGGATAGATGTTACTTTTTAGGTACATGTGATTTTAGGATTGTTATAAAGAATTGATAATTCTTGATGAAAACATTCCTTTATCGTTAATGTCTGTCTTCCCTGATAATACTCCTTGCTCTGACACCTACTTTGGCTAAAATTAATATA
Organism: Cebus imitator; assembly: GCF_001604975.1. Lineage (NCBI taxonomy): Eukaryota > Metazoa > Chordata > Mammalia > Primates > Cebidae > Cebus > Cebus imitator. The sequence continues at coordinate 3,904,517 of NW_016107325.1, forward strand.
ACCACTCAGCTTACTTTTGATTAGTTTTTGTAGAACATTTCTTTATACACTTTTATGTTTATTACCTATATCTCTATATTTAAAACAGGTTTCTCTTTGACAGCATATAGTTGAGGCTTACATTTTTATGATTTGACAATCTCTTATTAATTGTGGTATCTAGATCATTTACATTTAATGTAATCATTAATATGGTTGAATTTAAATCTGCCATCTTGCTAGTTGTTTTTTATTACAAATAGTCTCATATGCTTTTTATTTTTTTCTCTTTTTCTGCTGTCTTTGGATTATTATTTATTTTTTATGAAAAAGATGAAAGATAAAGAGAAAAACTTCACTTGTGAAGACAATATAAATTTGAAAGCAAAACCTCTACCCAATTTCAATTGGAAAATCCTAAATATATTGGTAAATCAAATCCAGCAGAGTATTAAAATATTAACATGTCATGATTAAGTAGGTTTTATTCAGAGAATGCAAGGACAGGTCTATTTTTGAAAAGCTATTAATGTTAATCACAGTATTAATGAATTAAAAGGAGAAAATTACATTATCCTATCAAAATGCAAAAAAAAAGTATTTAACAAAATTCAACTCTAAGTCATGATTAAAAATTCTTATGCCAGGCATGGTGGCTCATGCCTGTAAGCCTGACACTTTGGGAGGCCAAGGCAGGCAGATCAATTGAGGTCAGGAGTTTGAGGCCCACTTGGCCAACATGCCGAAGCTCTATTTCTACTAAAACTACAAAAATTAGACGAGCATGGTGGTGTACACCTGTAATCCCAGCTATTTGGGAAGCTGAGGCAGGAGAATTGCTTGAATCTGGGAAGCTAAGGTTGCAGTGCAGTGACAGAGCAAGACTCTGTCTCAAAAAAAAACACGAAAAACCAAACTCCTATTTAACTCATAAGAACAGCAGAGATTTCTCTAACATGACAACATATTAATAGTCATAAATAATAATTAAATTTAAGAAGTATTTCCATTAGAGTCAAGAAAAACTGGGTATTGTCACACTTCTATTGATTATTGTCCTTGATTTCCTACTCAATGTATGAAAAAATGTGTACAATTTCTAACTGGTAGTCCAGCTTATGCCTAATCAACAGCAAGACACAGGTGTCAAGTCACCCCCAGACTTCATGTCACCCCACCTAAAGCGTATGGAAAAGAAAAAAGGCAGGCCGGGTACAAAGGCTCATGCCTGTAATCCTAGCACTTTGGGAGCCTAAGGCGGGTGTATCACTTGAGGGCAGGAGTTTGAGACCAGCCTGGCCAACATGGGGAAACCCCATCTCTACTAAAAATATAAAAATTAGCTGGGTGTAGTGGCACATGCCTATAATCCCAGCTACTTGGGAGGCTGAGCTAGGAAAATCACTTCAACTCGGGAGGTGGAGGTTGCAGTCAGCCGAGATCACACCACTGTACTCCAGCTTGGACGACAGAGCAAGACTCTGTTTCAGAAAAAAAAAAAAAATGGGAGGGAGACAGTGAGGAGGCCATCCTGTTAAGCCCTAAATGAATTTCTTTTTTTTTTTTCTTTTCTTTTTTTTTTTTTGAGACGGAGTTTTGCTCTTGTTACCCAGGCTGGAGTGCAATGGCGCGATCTCGGCTCACCGCAACCTCCACCTCCTGGGTTCAGGCAATTCTCCCGCCTCAGCCTCCCGAGTAACTGGGACTACAGGCACGCACCACCATGCCCAGCTGATTTTTTGTATTTTTAGTATAGACGGGGTTTTACCATGTTGTCCAGGATGGTCTCGATCTCTTGACCTTGTGATCCACCCGCCTCGGCCTCCCAAAGTGCTGGGATTACAGGCTTGAGCCACCGCGCCCGGCCCCCCTAAATGAATTTCTAACACACAGAAACCATGAGCTATAGTGAAATAAGTGTTGTTTTTAAACCACTAAATTTTGGGCTACTCAATGATGTATCAGGAAAAGGTTATTTTTTTTAAAGCATAATGTAAAATAAAAAATAATTCATAAAGTGAACAATTTTAAAACTTCTATACAACAAAAATACTTTAATCAATGTGAAAAGGCAAGGCACTAACTAAGCAAAGACATCTCAAATGCATTCTGTGTAGAATACATGTAGAGTAAGAGAGATGAAAAAACAACTTCATGTTTTTTAACTAGGCAAAGAGTATGAGCAGGAAATTCACAAAAGAAGTTTAAATGACAGGCTGGGCATGGTGGCTCATGCCTGTAATCCCAACACTCTGGGAGGCTCAGGCGAGTGGATCACCTGAGGTTGGGAGTTCGAGACCAGCATGACATGGTCTCGAACATGGAAAAACCCCGTCTCTGCTAAAAACACAAAAAATTAGCCAGGTGCGGCGGTGCATGCCTGTAATCCCAGCTACTCAGAGGCTGAATCACTTGATTCTTCAAGAAGAATTGCTTGAACCCAGGAGGCACAGGTTGCGGTGAGCCAAGATTGTGCCACGCACTCCAGCCTGGGCAACAAGAGCAAAACTCCATTTCAAAAAAAAAAAAAAAAAGAAAGAAATTTAAATGACAAGTATACTTATGAAAGATGTTCAAACAGACAATCAGAGATATAAAAATAATAGTCAGCTACCCTTTATGACAAGTATACTTATGAAAGATGTTCAAACAGACAATCAGAGATATAAAAATAATAGCTACCCTTTAATAATAATTCAGGTACAAATCTTAAGTCCAATTTCTCAGAATCCTGAGACATAGAAACTTACATGCATTTTTTAATGGAATGTTAATTAGTAAAACCATCAAAAAGAGAAATTTGTCAAGAGCTAGTCATTTCAAGGTTTGAGATACAGATCTGCCCCCTGTAACTCATATAAATATGCAGAAGACAACAAGCAGAAGAATATTCCTTTCCACTGAAATAGTGAAAAATTATGAATACTCATACATTCATTATTAGATGGTAAGGTATAAATAACTGTATTATATTCATAGAATGAAAGACTGCTCAACAATTCAAATGAATGGCTTATAGTACATGGATAAACGAGAAACAACGACTAGTGAAAAAAGCAAGATAGAAAATAATGCATACAGCAAAACGCTATATAAGATTTTAACACATGCCAAACAATACTGTATATCACATACATGTGTGGAATTAAAAAGTACAAATACTTTCACAGGAGCGATTAATATGAATTTCAGGACAGTGGCTGTTTCTGTGGAGATAGAATGGAACTGGATAGGCTATACATGAGGTTTCAAGTGTCTCTTTTTTATTTATTTTTTAAAATGACTTGAATTATATGCACTAAAAGATTAAGATTTATTAAAGCAAAGTGGTATGTACATGCCATTTCACTGTATTATTTTGTAGTCCACATATGTGCAATGTTTTTAACTTTTTTTTACGTTTTAAAAAAGATTGCAAGGAACAGTGAAAAGGGTTAGGGGCTTGACAAAAGCCGAAAAAGATTTAGAATCATGGTTCTGAAGAATGTAGTAAACTTGGTTCATTAGAAATGCGCCTGTATTAGAAATGGCCTGTATAGGCCAGGCATAGTGGCTCACACCTGTAATCCCAGCACTTTGGGACGCTGAGGCAGGTGGATCACTTGAGCCCAGAAGTTCTAGACCAACTTGGGCAACATGGCAAGACACCATCTCTACAAAAAACACAAAAATTAGATGGAAGTGGTGAGGTGTGCCTGTAGTCCCAGCTACTTGGGAGGCTGAGGTGGAAGGATAGTTTGAGCCTGGCAGGTTGGGGCTGCAGTGAGCCATAATCAAGCCACTGCACTCCAGCCTGAGCAACATAGTGAGGCCCTGTCTCAAAAGAGAAGGGAAAGGGAAAGGGAAAGAGAAGGGGAAGGGGAAGAGGAAGAGGGGAGGGGAGAGGGGAGAGGGGAGAGGACAGAGGGAGGGGGAGAGGGGCTAGGGTAGGGAGGAGACGGGAGAGGGGAGGGAGGAGACGAGGGAGGAGACAGGAGAGAGGAAAGAGCTATACAATTGCCAGTGAAAACAATACTGTGTTCCCCACCTGGGTGAAGGGATCAATCATACTACAAACATCAGCATCATATGATATACCCATGTTAACCTGCACATGTACCGCCTTATTTATGTAAAATAAAAGTTGACATTATTAAAAATTTAAATATTAGGCTGGGCGAGGTGGCTCATGCCTGTAATCCCAGCACTTTGGGAGGCTGAGGCGGGCACATCACAAGGTCAGGAGATCGAGACTATCCTGGCCTACATGGTGAAACCCTATCTCTACTAAAAATACAAAAATTAGCTGGGTGTGGTGGCATGTGCCTGTATTCCCAGGTACTCGGGAGGCTGAGGCAGGAGAATCTCTTGAACCAGGGAGACGGAGGTTGCAGTGAGCCGAGATTATGACACTGCACTCCAGCCTGGTGACAGAGCGAGACTCTCCCTCAA
>NW_016107325.1:3909036-3921720 GCF_001604975.1 Cebus imitator
ATTAAGATAGCATGGAAGCAATATATAGAAAAATTCAAAGTGGTGCTATCTTAGATATTCCCTTAGTTCATTTAACAATGTTTTCTTACAAAACATTCTACTTGAATTTCTCTGCTCTAGAAAAAAGTAAGACAACTGCATAATAATCAAAGACAAATTTCTGAAACCGTAACGTAAATTTATACAAAAGAATATTTTCTATTAGAAACTTTTAAAGTTACTTCTCTGCTAGAAATATTTTTTCAAAGATACAGTAATTAAAATTTTCTGAATAACGGTATTTGAATGGAAAATGCTTTGATTTTATAAACTGATATAAAGGAAATCTATGAAAACCCTCTTAGATCTTACAAATTCTAAACTTCAAAATGACTGAATAACTTCATGCTTTAGTGAAAACCATTAGAATTTATTAAAAAAGAGAAACATTTTTTGTATTGGCCCTATACTTAAATAACAGAACTAGAACCAGTATCTCATGTCTCTGATCTTCGTGGTCTAAGATTTTACAGCAGTTACTTGATCATCATGTGGGTATCTGTTAATCATTCCCTACTTTTTGAGAACAGGGAGTGTGTTTTGTGTATCTCAGTTTTCTGGACATCTCACCCATAATAGGTGTTCAATAAATAATTATTTGTCAAATGACTGAAATGCATTTAGCCCCTAACACAGATACAGTCTCAAAATCTCTGCAACAGACTAGCGAGCCAAAACAATCTTTCTGGGACAAACCCACTGGCTCTTTTAGCTTAAGATCTGGCAAATTATTTAGGGGAATTATCTATATTCAAGACCTCTATGTTTAATGATACTCTCCTAATACCTCAGGCAGAAAGCAAACCATTTAGATCTAATATTCCCTTTAAAGTGAGAAGACCAATAGACAGCTCTTTAGGATATATATAGCAAAATAACTTGGGGAATGTTTACACTTCATAGACTAATTATGATTCAAAATGTCAAGATTTGTTGAGAGAAGGTCACTGGATTTAAAAAAGAATGTAACTTGTGATGCACAAAGGAACTAATTCAGCAGTGTGGTGGTAACAGAAGAAAAATTACCTTTATAAACATAACAATAACAATCTGGTTTGGCTTTCTTATATATTTTTAAAGCCAACTTCGCCTATTATGCTTTAAAACTACAATAAAGGAACAATCAAAATTGAAAAGAAAATTCTGCCAGTCTACAAAACATAGCTGAAGCTAAAAGGGAAGTTATGGTACTACCACCTGTTTGAAGTTGAGGACATAGGTCAGGCATGAAAACAGAGAACAGACATGGAAAAGACTTACCCACCACACTGTCACAAGCTCTCCCTTGCCATTCACCAAAAGCATTCATCCACGGTTGCAGAAGTACAGCTCAAAGTGAATGAACATAGCCACTCTTTAGCATTTTCATGACCCAGATTCCAGAGCGGTTACAAGCTTGCTTCATCATGGGGTGGGCTAGAAGGAGAAATCTCTACAGTTGGAAATATATAAAGAGAACCACTGTAGCAGAGATAGATACCAATCTTCTTCTTTTCATAGCTTTGAAATAGTTGCAATAGAGGCTGCAGAGAAACACGGAAAGAAGAAGAATTCATCTGCATACTCTTAAGTAAGTAATAGAGCTATATAAATCTGCCCTTATGTGAGCATGAGTTAACCAGAGAAAAAAAAAGAAAGCTGGGTAAAACTTCTGTCCTTAAAAGGCATGAAATAAACACAGTATGTCAAAAAGATTAATGAAGAAAACATATAAATAAGAACACAGCCAGGTACGGTGCTATATGCCTGTAGTCTGAGCTACTTGGAAGGCTAAGGTAAGAGGATCACCTGAGCTCAGGAGCTCAAGACCAGCCTGGCAACATAGCAAGACCCCATCCAAATAAACAAAACAACAAATAAACAAATGGCTGCCTTCTACACTCAAAAAAGAAAACAAAGAAAATTTTATCTCTGTAAGACAAGTTGTATAGTGTATAAAATAAGATAATAAACCAAAATTTAGTAATTTAACCCAATCCCCATCAAAACTCAAGAGTTATTTTCTGGAATTTGTCCAAAATGGTCAAAATATTCTTATCCAGCTACCAATCTGAAAAGTGGGATACCAAGGAAGAAATAAGATGAAAGAAACAATTCAAAGACTACAAAAACAATACTTTGAATTTTTAAAGTATATTTTTAAAAGTGGTATCTCAAACTCTTAGAAAGGGAATAATTAGGCCGGGCGCGGTGGCTCAAGCCTGTAATCCCAGCACTTTGGGAGGCCGAGGCGGGTGGATCACGAGGTCAAGAGATCGAGACCATCCTGGTCAACATGGTGAAACCCCGTCTCTACTAAAAATACAAAACATTAGCTGGGCATGGTGGCGCGTGCCTGTAATCCCAGCTACTCAGGAGGCTGAGGCAGGAGAATTGCCTGAACCCAGGAGACGGAGGTTGCGGTGAGCCAAGATCGTGCCATTGCACTCCAGCCTGGGTAACAAGAGCGAAACTCCGTCTCAAAAAAAAAAAAAAAAAAAAAAGAAAGGGAATAATTATTCAATAAATAGTACTAGACAATTGGCTAGTTATTTCTGAGAATAATTAAACTGGATTCTTAATTCATAGTTTCAGATTTCCAAATCAGATTAAAAGGAAACCGTTTAAAAATATCTGCAGAAATAGACCGGGCATGGTGACTCATGCCTGTAATCCCAGCACTTTGGGAGGCTGAGGTGGGCAATTTCTCCTGAGGTCAGGAGCTCGAGACCAGCCCAGCCAACATGGCAAAATCCCATCTCTAATAAAAATACACAATTAGCCAGATGTGATAGCACATGCATGTAATCCCAGCTACTAGGGAGGCTGAGACAGGAGAATTGCTTGAACACAGGATGCAGAGGTTGCAGTGAGCCGCAATTACACCACCGCACTCCAACCTGGGCGACAGAGTGAGAAAGAAGGAAAGAAAAAAATTTGTAGAAATATTTTAACACCTTAGTACAGAGGATGACTTTCTTCGAGCCATGGCCCCTATATCAGAGACTACTCACTAACCCCTCAATGTCCACTCTTCTTTTTTCTCTTAGTGATAAAATCCCATTCCCTACAACCACACAAAAAACAAATTTTGCCTGGACATTTTATCATCTAGCTGCAAGTTTCATTTTCCAATGCTCTCTTGGAACCTTCCGCTAAGTTCCAGACAACTTGGCATTAATGAAGTGATGTGTACAACTTCCAGATTACAGTTGTAAACAGGTCTACCTACCACTTCTTTCTGCCTTCCAGATGGTTGAGAGAAAGCAACAACTAGCACAGCCTGCTTGAACCCACAGATGGAATTCATTGTTTGTTTGTTTGTTTTTTTTTTTGATACGAAGTCTTGCTCTGTCACCCAGGCTGGAGTGCAGTGGCGCGATCTTGGCTCACTGCAACCTTCGCCTCCTGAATTCAAGCAATTTTCCTGCCTCAGTCTCCTGAGTAGCTGGGATTACAGATACCTGCCACCATGCCCCACAAATTTTTGTATTTTTAGTAGAGACAGGGTTTCACCATGTTGGCCAGGCTGGTATCGAACTCCTGACCTTGTGATCCGCCCACCTCAGCCTCCCAAAGTGCTGAGATTACAGGCATGAGCCACGACACCAGGTCAAGAATTCACTGTTTTAAATCTGTTTTCTACCTCATTTTTTTTCTTTTATTTTCTTTCTTTCTTCTTTTTTTTTTTTTTTAATAAAAAGCCTTCCCTTCAGTCCCATCTACCACATTTTCTTTAGGTGATATAGTGATCATTCTTTTCATTTCACAGCTAGTAAGTAGTTGTATAGTGAAAAAGAACATAAATACTCTTTCTAAGTCCACCGCCCTTCTGGAATTTCACTATTACAGATATTTCTGTGAGAAATGTGTGTGTTGTGCTTGCGTATGCATCTGCTTATTTCCTTAGGGTGAAGTAGAATCACTGGACCAAAGAGTACCATAGCCAGGCGCAGTGGCTCATGCCTGTAATCCCAGCACTTTGGGAGGCACAGGTGAGCGGATCACTTGAGGTCGGGAGCTCAAGACCGTCCTGACCAACATAGTGATACCCCGTCTCTATTAAAAATACAAAAAGTTAGCCAAGTGTGGTGGCAGATACCTGTAATCACAGGAAACTGGGAGGCTGAGGCAGGAGAATCACTTGAACCTGGGAGGCAGAGGCTGCAGTGAGCTGAGATCTGACCATTGCACTCCAGCCTGGGTGACACAGCAAGACTGTCTCCAAAAGAAAACCACAATAAAACATGCAAAAAGAAGAGTAAAGAGCTTGAAAGAGGTAAAATATACTGGAGAAAAAATAGAAGTGCAGTCAATTCAACAAGCATATATCAAGTGTTTACCATATTCTAGGCACAGATTTATACAGAGTTATAACATTAAGGATATAAAGGTAAATGGAAGAATTCATTAAGTTAAGAAGGCTTAACAAACCTTTGCCTCCAAACAAGCAAACACTCACATAATCCAAATGAAATTAAGTAAAACTGCTTTTGAGGTTGGACTACAGTATTTGCCACTAATTAATTATTAAACCTCTCTGTGTCTAAGATTCCTAACCTGTAAAGTGAGGAATGGAGACCCTAGATCACTCACCTCTAAAATTTGAAGAGTCAAAACAATGTTGGCAGACTGGGAATTGGAATAATAGGTCAAAATCCAGAAAAAGCATGATTTTAGTCCTTTCTATGTACTTTATATGTACTTCATTAACATGATTATAAAACCCTTGTAGTGATACTAGTATGTACTTAAGAGTATCAAATTTTCAAAAGATAAAACTTTTAATATGACTGAATATGAAATCTCCAAAAATACATTCTTACCCAAGGGAAGAATCTCTACATTTTCTTTCAGTCATAGCAACTGCGTTTAGACTACATGAAGTTTGGAGGACAGAAAGCTTAATTCTACAAAGCAACCTAAAATGCTAGGACCAAAATTCATACACATTAGTAAAATATCTTTCCTTTGAGATCTAAAAACTTAATTCCTGAGAAACAAATAGCTTCACAACATTATCAAGAATATAAATTAGCTCCACAATTTTATTTAAAAATTCAACTAAACCCAGCTGGCCTTACAGAGAGTCAGTATTGGAAATCTGAATTTGATTCCTAAATTTACTATACACTACCTATATAATCTTGGGCAAGTTACTTAGTCACATCTCAATTTCAACTGTAAGTGGAACAAATATACTACCTACCTAAGAGAATTCCTGTGAGGATTACACAAATAAATATATGGAAAGTTCTAACAGCATAACATCAATGTGGTCAAAAGATATTGACAGGTAATTACGGAAGAAATAAAAGAGATCAGTCTGGTCAACAAAGTGAGAACCCAACTTTACAAAAAATAAAAACAAGCAAATAAATAAGAAATAACGGTGGCAAATACATGAAAATAAACTAAATCTTACAAATAGAGAAATGCAAATTTCAACAATCTTGAATCATCATTATGTACCAATTAGATTATCAAAGGTTTAAAAAAGAACCTAGAATTGGTAGTTTTAGAGGGAGTATAAGTTGATACCACCACTCTGAAAGGCGGTTTGGTAACAAGTATAAAAATTTTGGCTGGGTGCGGAGGCTCACACCTGTAATCCCAGCACTTTGGGAGGCCAAGGGTAAGTGGATCACCTGAGGTTGGGAGCTTGAGATCAGCCTGATCAACATGGAGAAACCCCGTCTCTACTAAAAATACAAAATTACCCGGCCATGGTGGCACATGTCTGTAATCTCAGCTACTAGGGAAGCTGAAGTGGAAGAATCCCTTGAACTCAGGAGGCAGAGGCTGTGGTGAGCTGAGATCGCACCACTGCACTCCAGCCTGGGCAGCAAGGGCAAAACTCCCTCTCAAAAAAAAAAAAAAAAAAAAATTGATCCAGCCACTTCTTTTTTAGGAATGTATCCTGTGCAGATAATCACAAGGGTAAAAAGTCATATCCATAAAAATGCTCAACATGGAACTTTCATAATTTTGAAAACTTAGAAATCATTTAAATGTCTAATAATGGATAATTACAGTATATCCATAAAATGATCTTGCAATTATTAATAATTTGTATTCTTAGGCCAGGTGCTGTGGCTCACGCCGGTAATCCCAACACTTTGGGAGGCTGAGGCAGGTGGATCATGAGGTCAGGAGTTCGAGATCAGCCTGGCCAGCATGGTGAAACCCCGTCTCTACTGAAAATACAGAAAAATACTAGCCGAGCATGGTGGTGTGTGCCTGTAATCCCAGCTACTTGGGAGGCTAAGGCAGGAGAATTGCTTGAACCCCATGGGGGCAGAGGTTGCAGTGAGCCAAGATTGCGCCACTATACTCCAGCCTGGGTGACAGAGTGAGACTCCGTCTTAAAAAAAAAAAAAAAGAATTTATATTCTCTACACTAGTAAAAAAAGGGAAAGTGTGGCCAGGCACAATGGCTCACACCTGTATTCTCAGCCCTTTGGGACAAGGAGGCTGGAAGAGCACTTGACCACAAGAGTTCAAGAGCAGCCTGGACAGGCAACACAGTGAGACCCCCATTTTTCCAAAAGTTTAAAAAATTAGTTGGGTACAATGGTGCATGCCTCTAGTCCCAGCTACTCGGGAGGCTGAGGAGAAGGATCACTTGAGGCCAGGGAGTCAAGGGTGCAGTTAGCCATGACGGCACCACTGCACTCCAGCCTAGATGACAGAGTGAGATCCTATCTCTAAAAAAATTTAACTTAAAAAATAAAGTGTTTCAAAACATATTATTGATTAAAAAGAAAAAATTCCAAACCAATAGAGTATGACCTTGTTTTTATGTGTGTGTATACTTATAGAGAAGAACATTTACAACATTAAAGTGGTTAGCTCCAGATAGAATTTTAAGTGACTTAACTGTCTTTAAAAAATTATTTCTGCATTTACACTTTCTATAAGTATGCATTATCTTTATAATCAGAAAAAAACTATTTTGATTTCTTTAAATAAATTTGAAAAGCAAAGAACTAAAAGAGGATACCAGTTCATAGTCTAATTATTGTTTTCACTACACAAAATGACTTGCTTGATCCAAGCAAATGTTAAGTTAGGGAGGAAAAATACTTTAAATTTACCCTAAGAGTAGAGAAACCTGACAGCCTAGAGAAAGACAAAAACTAATACCAATTACATGACAAGATTCAACAATATCTCTATCTTAAAACATATCCTCTTCAGTTTAGATTGACCAAAGTCCTTCTATATACCATAAGAAATAAAAGTAGATGCCTTAATGAGAAGGAGAAAGGCTAATGAAATAGCTAAGACATTTACTAAACACACTGAAACTTAAAATAATACTGCTTTTCAAGCTGTTCTTAAAGTATTTAAAAGAATTATTCAACATGAGAAAAGAACTGGTTCATTTACGTTAGAGGACTTAAGTGATTTAAAGAAAGTTATGTCAAACTGACTGAAACCTCACTTATTTTCACTTGTTGTTGATTACCTATAAAAATATCACCTGCTGACAAAAAGAAAAACCTAACAACATGGAAAGGTAATCTTTCCCTAGTATCAACACACGAAAACTTGTTTTTTTCCCTTACAAAAACTCTAGTGCACTACGTAGCTTTCTTATTTGAATTCAGGAAAAGAGTACTAAATGAAGATTAAATTCAAAGCGAAAGGAACAACACTGAATAGAGTCAAGAAACAGACTGTAGTTTCAATTTTCTACTAACTCAGTCTTAATTTCCTTATAAGTAAAAGAAGAAGATTGACAAGATCTTTACTTTTAATGGAGTATCGGTGATATGACACACTTAAAAAATTCACAGTCCATGAAGAAAAAAAGTTCTATGGTAAAATGAGTCCAGAAAAAATGTGCACACCCTTTGCCCTTTTTGGAGATCCATAACACAGAAAATGCTTAACTTTGTATAACCCAATATTTCCCAAAATGAGAGACAAACTAAATGTCCCTCAACAAAGGAATGATTAAAATTACACATCAGTGTGTGTGTGTGTGTGTGTGTGTGTGTGTGTATTTCAGATGGAATCTCAATCTGTCACCCAGGCTGGAGTGCAATGGTGCAATCTCAGCTCACTGCAACCTCCCTCTGCCTCCCACGTTCGAGCCATTTTCCTGCCTCAGCCTCCTGAGTAGCTGGGATTACAGGTGCACAACACCACACCCAGTTAATTTTTGTATTTTTAGTAGAGATGGGATTTTACCATGTTGATCAGGCTAGTCTTAAACACCTGACCTGATGATCCACCCGGCTCGGCCTCCCAAAGTGGTGGGATTACAGACGTAAGCCACTGCACCCAGCCCACTGTATAATCTCTTTAAAGAAAACATTTATATATATATATATTCACATGGTAGATTTGTGTGACATAGGTAAAAAGATAATCAAACTACAGAATAATGCATATTTTAACTAGATTCTATATATATATATATATATATATTCATATACATATAAAAAGGTCTGAAAGAATGCACAGCAAACCATTTTAAAGTAATTCTGGAAATTGCAATCAGCAAGGCCAAAACGAATGCATCTACTTTATGAACTGACAGATTTGAGTTTGTCCGGTAAGAATACATCTTTTTGTAATACAAATAAGTAGCCAACAGAAAATATAAATGCCCTGTAGAAGTTCACATACTTTTTTTTTTTTTTGAGACTCTGTAGCCCCGCCTGGAGTGCAGTATGCGATCACGACTCACTGCAGCCTCAACCTCCCAGGTTCAAGCTCAGCCTCCAGAGTAGCTGGGACAACAGGCCAGCACCACAATGTCTAAATAATTTCTGCATTTTTTTTTAAAGAGATGGGGTCTCACCATGTTGCCCAGGTTGCTCTTGAACTCCTGGACTTGACTGATCAGCCCACCTCAGCCTCCCAAAGTGCTGGGATTATAGGCGTGAGCTACCAGGCCTGGCCATGAAGATACCCTTTTATAAATTGAGCAAACATAATGCAAGTAATGTATGTTAACCACTTATGAAACAGACTGTAGGAAGTCACAGCACTTGCCAATCAAAAGGCTTAGAGTCAAGTGGAACAAACGTTAAGTAAATCAGTTATTATACTACAACTGCTTTCATTCATTCCATAAAAATGTATGTAGTGCCTACTCCGTGCCAGATACTGTCTAGATGCTACTCATTTGTGAAGAAAAATAAAAAAATCTGTTGCCTTCTTCATGGAAAGAAACAGACAAGAAAAATATAAATTAAAAGCATATACATTTCTTGCCTTTTTCATGGGAAGAAACAGACAAGAAATATATAAATAAAAAGCATATAGCATATTTGAAGGCCATAAGTATATGGGGGGAAAATAAAGCAGAAAAACAGAGTATAGGGCAGACAGTTTGCGATTTTTACAGTGTTAAAGTAAAGAGTCATGTGGAAGTGTATATCTGAGCAATGGTTTGAAAGATGTAAGAACAAGCCATAAGATTATTTGAAGGAACGGCAAATGCAAATAGCTTGAGGGAAGAATGTGTCTGATAAGTATACAAGAAACAACCAGGAGGTTAGTGTAGCTGGCTCAGAGTGAAAGAGAAGAAGTATACTAAGAAATATGAGAGAGGTAAAAGGCTGTGAGGAAGACAATGTAGTATAGGGTCTTGTAAAGACTCTTACACTGTAAGGTCATTGTAAAGTCACAGTGGGGTTTGAGCACAGGAGGGATGGGATCTGATTTAGTTTTTTTTCTTTTTTTTGTCGTCAGGTTGGAGTGCAGTGGGGTGATCTCAGCTCACCGCAACCCTCTGCCCCCCCAGGTTCAAGTGATTCTCCTGCCTCAGCCTCCCAAATAGCTGGGACTACAGGCGTGTGCCACCACGCCCAGCTAATTTTTATATTTTTAGTAGAGACGGGGTTTCACCATGTTGGCCAGGCTGGTCTCAATCTCTTGACCTCATGATCCGCCCACCTTGGCCTCCCAAAATGCTGGGATTATAAGCGTGAGTCACCGCACCTGGCCTGATTTAGGTTTTAAGACGAACACTTTGGTTGCTATGTTGAGAATAGACTCTTGGGAGTAGGAGCAGAAGCCATTTAGAAGGCTACTACAAATAGCCAAGAGATGATAGTAACCTGGGCTGCAGAACAGTGAAGCTGATGCAAAGTGGTGAGAATTCGAATATATTTTGAAAGTAGAGTCAACACAATTTGTTGTGGGATGTGAGAGGAGTTATAAGTGGGATATGAGAGGAGTTAAGATATGGAAAAGAAGAGTCAAGAATGTAGGCAAGAAATGAGTCAAGGATGACAGGACATGGTTTGGATCTGTGTCCTCACCATATCTCATGCTGAACTGTAATTTCCAATGTTAAAGGTGGAGCCTGGTGGGAGGTGACTGGAACATAGGGATGGATTTCTCATGAATGGCTTAGAACCATCCCCTTATTACTGTTCTTGCAATAGTGAGTTCTGGGGAGATCTGGTCGTTTAAGTGTATAGCACCTGGCCACTCTCTCTCTTGCTCCTGCTTTTACCATGTGATGTGCCTGTTCCCCACTTCCTTCACCTGCTGCCATGATTAGGAGCTTCCTGAAGCATCCCAGAAGCAGATGCCACTATGCTTCCTGTATAGCCTGCAGAACCATGAGCCAATTAAACATCTTTTCTTATAAATTACCCAGTATCAGGTATTTCTTTATAGCCGTGCAAGAGCAGATTAATACAATAATGTATTCTTGATATGTGTAATAAGAATGAGTTGTCACTTACTAAGATGGGAAAGACTGTTATAGGGATAGACTTGGAGTGGTGAAGTCAAACTTTTGACACCGAACATGTTAAATTTAAGATGCCTAGTCAGTGTGCAGGTAGAGAAGTCAAGAAGACAATTGGCTGTAAGAGTCTGAGTTCATGGAAAAAACCTGGGCTTATAAATTTCTTTCTTTAAAAAAAAATAATTAAGCAAATTTGGGAGTCATTAGCATTAAGATGCTATCTAAACCCAGGTGATTGAATGTTTTCACCAACGGAATGACTATAGTAAAAGAACGGAAGCTGTCCAAGGACTGAGTCCTGGAGCAAGGGTAGAAAGATGAAAAGAGTCCAGAAAAAAAAGAAAATCAGAAAACTAAGAGGAAAAACAAAATATAAAATTCTGGACATCAAAGAAAAAGAATGCTTCAAGGAGGACAGAATGATAAACTGTGTCAAACATTGTTAGTTTTGTCAAGAAAGATCAGAACTGGAAACCAATACCTGGATTGAAATCACTGAGGTCAACCAGGGACATCGACAAGAGCAGTTTCAGTAGAGCTGACATAAAGCAGAAGCATTACTGAAGGAAGATCAAGAAAGAATGTCAGGAGAGGAAATTAAAGGTTTCCTTCTCTTCTGAATGAAAAGCAGAGATCTGGTGCAGTTGTAAAGGAAACAAAGAGGTCAAGGAAGAACTGTTTTCCCCTAGTATGTTAATGGTAATAATTCAAGAAAGGAAAAAATAATGATGCAGGAGGAAGAAATACGAGTAATATGAAAAGACTATAGACGAGATCGTTATTTTCAGGGTGGTCTGGCCGTAGACTATGAAGGAACCACAGAAAAACAAAAGGGGTTATATCCATTCAATAAAATCCCAGATTTGGGATGGAGAAGGTGAATCTATCAAGGCAAATCTCCCAGAATTACCTCAGAACAGATTCCTTTGAGATCTCTCTCAAAGATGATCCGGATAGATGATGGGTATGGGAATTTCTAGACACATGGAACAAGGAACTGTGAAGACAAAAATCTTAATGGCAATTACATATGTATCTCCCTTTCTAGTAAGCCATCCTGTTTTGTTCCCTCTATGTGATTTGTATGACTATGAAACCGTGTGTGTTCTAATCTATTAAGGCTGATACTAGTTGATACTATAATTATTACACTTTATTACATAGAGCAATGAAATGAGTGCAAAAAGAAAGATTATTTTCCTGAAAAGTAAATTCTTCTGAAAAACACTTGAAAAAGTAGGTTTTCATTAAAGTTACTGTTAAATTATATGTTGGTAATACAACTATAAAATACTGATCGAAAGCATCATACAAATGTACAAGGACTCTGCACCCAGAAAGTTTTGTGTCTGGGCCAGGCACGGTGGCTCATACCTATAATCACAGCACTTTGGGAGGCCGAGGCGGGTAGACCACAAGGTCAGGAGATCAAAACCATCCTGGCCAACATGGTGAAACCCCGTCTCTACTAAAATACAAAAATAAAAAAAATTAGCCGGGTGTGGTGGCATGTGTCTGTAGTCCCAGCTACTTGGAAGGCTGAGGCAGGAGGTGGAGGTTGCAGTGAGCCAAGATCTCACCACTGCACTCCAGCCTGGGTGACACAGCAAGACTCCGTCTCAAAAAAAAAAAAGAAAGTTTTGTGTATAAGTTCTTGCTCCACTTTTAAAAATGTGATATGAAACTTATATTTTAGGAATGTAGTTGCAAAAACCACAATAATTTACAATTAGGGGATCATCTTCACAGATAAAATATTGTCTGGCCCCCAACAGACACATCAAAAAAAATATGGCAAATGAATGTGAAAGTTGTATTAAATGTTAACATTTATATGCATTTTTTTTTATGATTTCCTTTTTGAGTAAATGAATAGCTATCAACTCCAATTGCACTGATGAGAAGACTGTTGCTTAAAATTCTTTTTTTTTTTTTTTTTTTTTTTT
>NW_016107325.1:3921875-3926362 GCF_001604975.1 Cebus imitator
TTTAGTAGAGACAGGGTTTCACCATGTTGACCAGGATGGTCTCGATCTCTTGACCTCGTGATCCACCCGCCTCGGCCTCCCAAAGTGCTGGGATTACAGGCTTGAGCCACCGCGCCTGGCTAAAATTCTTCTTTTATATACAGAGTCTTGCTCTGTCCCCCAGGCTGGAGATGCAGTGGTGTGATCTCAGATCACTTCAACCTCTGCCATGTGGGTTCAAGTGATTCTCCTGCCTCAGCCTCTCTAGTAGCTGGGATTACAGGCATCTGCCACCACGCCTGGCTAATTTTTCCATTTTTAGTAGAGACGGGGTTTTCCCATGTTGGCCAGGCTGGTCTCAAACTCCTAACCTCAGATGATCTGCCCACCTTGGCCTCCCAAAGTGCTGAGATTACAGGCGTAAGCCACCGCACCTGGCCTGTTGCTGTAAATTTTGCAAATAATTGTTAAAAGCTATTTTTTAAAATGTTAGGTATGCATGCTAGAAATATTCTAAATAAAATGGTTAACAGACTTCCACTTTCTCCTTGTCTATTTCTGATAACCAGATTTAATAAAATCAGTTAGATATTTCCTACGTGTTAGTTTTATAACTGTAATACAGTAATGCCCTCCTTAAATGACTAGAACTTTGTCCCTATGCTAAATGGCGCTAGCCAGACTGCTTTCAGGTTTTTCAGTCTCCGCTCTTATTAGAAGGGTTGTCAGCTGCGACCAGCTTGCTGCCTGAATGCTTACTTAAAGCTCATCTTTTCAACAGTGTTGGCTTAAATAAATGACTTTTCTTTACATGTCTACTTATCCCAAATTTTTGGCAAAAGTCCCATTTACATTGCTAACTGAATAATTTCAAGTATGAGTAAGGCAGATTTCATACTTAGAATCTGAATGTACAAGTCAGTCATTTTTTATGTGCTAAGAAGTAGACGACTGTTTTTACACTATTTAATGTCAGCTTTAACTTTAAAATTTCACATTTAATCTAAAATCATTGCTACTTACTGCTAATTTATTGACAATCTATACATTGCAGTAATGATTTTACAATTATAATTTTTCACATCTGACACAGCAAAAAAGAATTTGGGAGGATCTCAAGACTAAAAGGTATTACTTAACCTTTGAAAATGTCTGTTTTATTTTGTGACCCAGTTTTGTTTCGATTTTTTGTAGGGAAAGTGCTAGGCTATACATACAAATCTGCTGAACAAAAATAAACAAATCACCTACATAGAATTCAGAATTTTTCTTGTAAATTACTACTAATCTTGCTATCAAGCCACCTTAAAAGTGTTATCAATTTTCAGTTGAACCAGTTTATCAACTTCAGACTTATAAGTATCTTAGTAAAGAAAAAAAATCTAAGGAAGACCAATAATTATTATCTTTGTTCTGTATCCAAACACCTCTGATATAAATGAATTATCATCTTGAACATTAATAAACTTAAATCTTGGAACTTTGGGAGGCTGAGACAGGAGGACTGCTTGTGACTAGGAATCAAGAACAACCTGAGAAACCAAATGAGATCCTGTCCCTACTTAAAAATAATATAAAACATTAAAAAACACTAAATAACAAAATGTATTGAAAAATTAAAATTATTCCATATAGAATATACTTAAGCTTGCATAGCATACACTCTAAAACTAAAAAATAAATTGATGTATAAAAGCTAAAATTTTTGGGAGGCCGAGGCGGGCAGATCACGAGGTCAAGAGATCGAGATCATCCTGGCCAACACGGAGAAACCCCGTCTCTACTAAAAAATACAAAAATTAGCTGGGCGTGGTGGCGCGTGCCTGTAGTCCCAGCTACTTAGTAGGCTGAGGCAGGAAAATCGCTTGAACCTGGGAGGCGGGAGTTGCAGTGAGCCGAGATTGCGCCACTGCACTCCAGCCTGGCTCCTGGTGACAGAGCGAGACTCTGTCACAAAAAAAAAAAAAAAGCTAAAATTTATATTTGCCACTAACAGTATGATCCTACAAGATTTTACAAGTCTGAAGTTCACTACCTAAGAAATAACATTTCTCTCCACCCACCAGTACATCTTCCACAAAGCCAATAGGCACACCCTCCTAAAACCTAAATCTCACTAAACCTAATTATGTCTCTTCTCCTTTTTAATAAGTTAATGTAAAAATTGAAAAAACAAGCTTTCATAACATCCTTTCACCTGCAACTTGCTTAATTGCCTATCTAAACCTCATCTTCCAATATTACTTGTTAGCACTTCCTACAATACCTGAACTTTAAGCCTGCCTGTCCTTTCCCACTTTGTATACCTGGACGTACCAACTTACTCAGTATACCTGGACGTACCAACTTACTCATCAAAAAGTCACTAAAATCTAAACTTTTTAACGAGCTAATAGTTATTGACTAAATTACCAAGTTTAAGACACAGTGCTGTGTTGTAAATATGTAATTCTTTTTTTTTTTTTTTTTTTGAGACGGAGTCTCGCTCTGTCACCAGGCTGGAGTGCAGTGGCGCAATCTCAGCTCACTGCAACCTCCGCCTCCTAGGTTCAAGCGATTCTTCCGCCTCAGCCTCCCGAGTAGCTGGGACCACAGGCCCGTGCCACCACGCCCGGCTAATTTTTGTATTTTCAGTAGAGACGGGGTTTCACCATGTTGGCCAGGATAGTCTCGATTTCTTGACCTCGTGATCCGCCCGCCTCCGCGTCCCAAAGTGCTGGGATTACAGGCGTGAGCCACCGCGCTCCGCCGTAAATATGTAACTCTTAAGATGCAGCCCTTGCCCTCAAAGTTTAACAATCTGGTGAATTTCTCCCTAAAACCTTACCACTCTCAGAGCTACGTTTTACATATAAATAATATACAGAGAACTACCTTTTACATATAAATGACTGTTTTCCCCTACTAGTCTGCCAACAGAAAGAAAAGTAACTGTGTTATTCATCTCTGATGTTCCAGCACTTAGCAAAACGAATTATAACAGTAGTTACTTAATGCTGCAATGAATTGTATTCAGTATACCATGAACAAAAACAAAAAACAACAACAAAAAAACACAAGGAGCAATGGCTAACGCCTGTAATCCCAACACTTTGGGAAGCCAATGTGAGAGCACTGCTTGAGCCTTAGAGTTTTAAGATCAACCTGGGCAACATAGTGAGACCCATCTCTCCTAAAAATTAAACAAATTAGCCACCCACGGTGGTATATGTCTGTAGTCCCAGCTACTCAGGAGGCTGAGGCAGAAGGATAGCTTGAGTCTGGAGTTTGAGGCTTCAGTGAGCTATGATTGCCTGGGTGATGACCAAGACCCCAGCTTGAAAGAAAAAAAAAAAACCTGTTTGCCAAACGAAACAAAATATGGCAACAAGATATCTTAGCATTATATAACCACATTTAAATAAGCCTGCCTTCATTTTAACCTACAGTGTAAGATATAACTATGAATTAATGGTGAATCACCTTGGCCAACAATAACTCCAAAGTAAGCTGGGTGTAGTGGCTCATGTCTATAATTTCAACACTTTGGGAGGCCGAGGTAAGAGGATCACTTGAGGCCAGGAGTTGGAGGCTGGCTGCAGTGGGCTATGACTGGCCATTGCACTGCAGCCTGGGCAACAGAGTAAAATACTGTCTCTCTCTCTCTCTCTCTCTCACACACACACACACACACACACACACACACACCCCACACACCCCTCTTAAATATGACCACAGTGCATTATTTCCCCAATGAAGACAATTCTTCATTGGGGACGGTACATCCCAAGCTTTGCAGATGTTTAGCACTGCTGGCCCTGCAGACTCGATGTTAATAGCTCGCTTTAGTCATTATGACAAACCAAAATATACAACACGTTGAAAATGCTCCCTAGGTGAATAAACAGCCCCTGAGATGAGAACCACTGCTTAGCTTTGTAGCTCTGTTTGACTTTATTTACAAATAAATCATATATTCCATGGAGAATACTTGCCACGCATCTCTAAAACGAAAACAAAATGTAAGTAAAATAAAAATTATAATGTAAAATTATTTCCTCAAATAAAATGTGCCAAATACACATTTTATATAGTCAGCTACTCTACCTTAGGGAAATACACATAAGGGAAAAGACTAAAGGCAGGCTGAAGCAGTAAGGACCAGAAAGAAAATATGGCATCTAGAGCCTACATGTAGATGCCAGAATTAAACAAACTAATTTATTGAAAAGCAGGATATTCAAGATGATCTTTTTAAATGTGAGAAGAAATCATAAAGAATCTAACTTTTGGGCTGGGCGCGGTGGCTCACGCCTGTAATCCCAGCACTTTGGGAGGCTGAGGTGGGTGGATCACAAGGTCAAGAGATCGAGACCATCCTGGTCAACATGGTGAAACCCCGTCTCTACTGAAAATACAAAAAATCAGCTGGGCATGGTGGCGCGTGCCTGTAATCCCAGCTACTCAGGAGGCTGAGGCAGGAGAATTGCCTGAACCCAGGAGGCGGAGGCTGCGGTGAGCCGAGACCG
>NW_016107325.1:3927370-3928517 GCF_001604975.1 Cebus imitator
AAAAAAAAAAAAAAGAAATCTTCAAAAATAAACATATATGGGAATAGACTGGATATAGGAATTAAAAATTTTAAAGGCAACAATCAGTGAAAAGAAGCTTTAACTCAGGGTCCTAAAGCAAAAAAATTCCAAAAAGGTATGCTATTCCCTAATTGCAAAAATGGGGGTGGGACATAGTGGAACAGAAAGAAGCAAATGTTTAGCGATCTCTAATAGTTCTTCTCTTCAAAGTCTGGACTTTATAAGATTTATTTACATTTCAAGTGGAAAATAAAAAGTATAAAAAAGTACTTTTAAAAGGCTTCTAACTAGCCTTTAAAAATCATTTTTACATTAAAAATTTTTATTTTTTAAACACATTTCTTGAGTTGATAAACATGTAATATTAAATCTGCTTAAATTTAATAGTATTTTAATGCATTATTATCACAGTATAAGATCTATGTCTCTGTTTCCACATTCACTTAAGTAATATCTGTGAAAACATTTTTTCCACAGTGGGATGACATGAAATAATATCAAATCCCATTGCCTGAAAAGTAGATGTTAATACCAATGAATAAAAATCACATTATAAACATTTAAAAATATAACCATTACATAGAAATGAAAAGTCCTTTTCCAACTATTAAAAAAACTCCTAATAGCTTTCTAGGTAAATGAGCAACTCTGATGCAAATCAAAGTTAAGTTCCAGACTTTTTTTTCTCATCAACAGGCTTCCTGTACACATCTATTTCCATTAAAACAAGAGTTGTAATGGGACATGGCAACTATTGGTGAAGAGTTATCTCATTAATTTCACTCGCTGACTTATTTGCCAGTTCCCCGTCTACTTCTGTTTCTATGGCAACAAAACTAGGATAAGGAAAACAGAAGGAGACACTTTAAGATAACAGCTAAATGGGGAAGAGTTAAAGTATTGAATGACATATACAGTAATTTAATTTTAAGAAAATAATCTAAAATATAAAAAGGAAATTGCAGTTCATACAACCTTAAAAATACTCAAAAGGAGGACCTTGCCATTCCAATATTTTTTCCTTGATTGTTTTCATGAAAATGTACTTAAATTTTACTGGTAACTTTTCCAGGAATTTGATTCCACTCCTACTAAGAGTGGCCCAACCCCTCCTCCAAAAAAAAAA
>NW_016107325.1:3930837-3931867 GCF_001604975.1 Cebus imitator
CGCCACCTCCGCCTCCTGGGTTCAGGCAATTCTCCTGCCTCAACCTACTCAGTAGCTGGGATTACAGGCACGCGCCACCATAACATGGGCTTTTAAGCTGAGCGAAGCAGCTACCTTTAAGTTCAAAACCAGGCTGGGCAACAAAGCAAGACACTATCTCCACAAAAATTTTTAAAACTAGCCAGGCATGATGGTGGGTGCTTGCAGTCCCAGGTACTCAGGAGATTGAGGCATGAGGATCTGTTGAGCCTAGGAGGTTGAGGCTGCAGTGAGCCATGTTTGCACCACCAAACTCCAGCCTGGGCAACAGAGTGAGACCCTGTCTCAAACAACAAAAAAAAACAAAGAAAAAGAAAAGAAATAAACCCATCTGTTAATACTGATACGGATATGAACCTTTCACATAGGTATACTTCATATCAATAAATTATGTACAATGTGTCCGGAATGGAAGTTTCCTCAGTAGATTTACAAAGTAATTCTGGGATCATGTTAAATCTGTAAATATTCAATATCATGAATTTTTGTGTTGTTTTCTTTTTCTTTTTTTTTTTTTTTTTTTGGAGACAGGGTCTTGCTATGTTACTTAAGCTTGAACTCCTAGGCTCAGGCATTCTTCTGCCTCAGCTTGCAGGCAGGAGCCACGGCACCTGGCCCAATATCATGACTTTAACAAATCTTTTTTACTGCCTGTTCTTTTTCGAGTTGTTTTATATTCAAAATTATCCTCTTTCTTCTCTTACTCTTAAAAGAAACTCTCTCTCTCTCAATTCTCATCACTCACTCTAGGGGAAGCAAGCTGCCATATCAGACATGGCACGGTGGAAATGACCATGTGATCAAGAACTAAGATCCCCCTCACTGCAGCACTGTTTACAATAGCAAAGACCTGGAACCAACCCAAATGCCCATCCATGATGGACTGGACACGGAACATGTGGCACATATACACCATGGAATATTATGCAGCCATCAAAAATGATGAGTTTGGGTCCTTTGTAGGGACATGGATGAACCTGGAAACCATCAT
>NW_016107325.1:3932767-3934307 GCF_001604975.1 Cebus imitator
AAGAGCGAAACTCCGTCTCAAAAAAAAAAAAAAAAAAACAAATACATTGTTTTAATCTGTTAAGTTTTGACAGATTTGCTAAACAGAATTAGATAAATTGATAAAGTATCTTATTCATCTCTTTATTCTCTCTCACCTCAACACTGAGTTCCTTGCCTGGAGAAGATATTTACTAAATAAACAACAAAGCAAAGCCTTAAGATTTGTGATGCAGTTTGGCCAAAACTCATGCCAAATGGGATTACTCTACTGATAAGGGAAACAAAAATTTAAGCCCCCAACTCCCTATGACAACTGAAATAATAAAAAGAAAATAAATGTTCACTTAATAAAATATCTGACAGGCCAATTTGTACCATCGGAGAACAAAGAGCATATCCAAAATCTGTATTTCCACTTTTATCTATCATTATTTTCCTGAGTGATCATGCAAACTTTGGCCAAATCTCTGTATTTTATCTTTGTAGAATCTGGAATGTACTTCTATGTATCCTATCACTTGAAATCTTACCCCTCTTACAAGAATGTTCCTGTGAGGAAAAATTATAGAAGACTTTAACAAAAGTAAACAAAAAAGATTATGTCCTATCTACGGCATCATATCAAGTTATCTGTGCCTTTCACTATTCTTTTTATTTTGGGGCATTGTTTTTCATGGTAAAACAATGAAAGTAGTCCCCACTTATCCATGTTTTCACTTTGTCAGGTTTGATTTATGAGCAGTCAGCCAATGTCCAAAAATAGTAAAAGGAGATTTTTAGGAATAAACAATTTACAAATTTTAAATTGTGTGCCATTCTGAGTAGCATGATGAAATTTTATGCCTTCCCCCTCCATCCTGCCTGGCACACAAAACATCCCTTTGTCCAGCACATCCACTCTATAAATGCTACCTTCCTGTTAGTCACTTAATAGTTGTCTAGTTATTAGATTGACAAAACATAGTTATCCACTGGGGGTTGGCCAGCATCCACTGGGTGTCTTGGAACTTACCTCCTCGAAGACAAGACAGAGACTGCTGTAATATAAAATTTACCATTTTTACAATGTTTTTTTAAAGCCTACATTCTCCTATCCAAGTACTAACTAGGCCCATTCCTGCTTTGCTTTAGAGATCAGAGATCAGACACATTCTTTAACTATTTTTAAGTGGACACTCAAGTGGCATTAAGTGCATTCACAACATTGTGCAACCTCCACCATTATCCATTTCCAGACCTTTCAATTTTCTTTGAACTAAATTCCCAGACAATAAAAACACAGAACTTGTAATATTCTGCATGTGCGTTAAAAAAAACCAAAAAAACAAGAAAATGCTTAGAAAAACTAAGTAAGAACCTTTTAAGAATCCAAGTTTATATAAAAAAGGCAAATATTTGGCAAATGAGACTAATTTAATAAGTTCAAATTTTAAAAAACGATGGTTTTAACCAATCAAACAAGCTAGCATTGATCCTCTATGTTTATAACATGAAACAGATAAACTCCCATGTTCAACTAAATTGAATCATTATTTGACAATTTTTTTTTTTTTTTTTTT
>NW_016107325.1:3936720-3966737 GCF_001604975.1 Cebus imitator
GTAATCTTGCTTTGTCACCCAGGCTGGAGTAGAGTTGCCTAATTACGGCTTGCTTCAACCTCTGCCTCCCAGCTCAGTCTCCCAAGTAGCTGGGACTACAGGCACATGCCACCATACCCAGCGAATTTTTTGTAGTTTTTGTAGAGATAGGGTTTTACCATGTTGCCCAGGCTGGTCTCAAACTCCTAAACTCAAGTTATCTGCCCACCTCAGGCTCCCAAAGTGCTGGGATTACAGGCTTGAGCAACCGGGCATGTTGACAAATTTTTATTTCAACAATAAGTATATTTTGTAGCATGGCAGCTTGAAGATAAATTTTCAAATCTTTAGGTAACCTAAAACTTTGGACTGATACCAAATAATTATTCAATACCTAGATAACTTCTAAGTCAGATAAAATACTGGAACATTGATTACTATGCATCATTTTAAACATACACTTTTGCTTCTTGTTTTTATATACTAATGATAAGCTGTTTTAGGTCATGTTAGTGATTATGTCAATTTTTGCCACTTTAAGAGGTGAAAAAGGGCTGGGCGTGGTGGCTCACACCTGTAATCCCAGCATTTTGAGAGGCCAAGGCATGTGGAAAACTTGAGGTCAGCGGTTCGAGACCAGCCTGGGCAACATCGTGAAACTCCCGCCTCTACTAAAAATACAAAAATTAGCTGGATATGGTGGTGCTTGTCTGTAGTCCCAGCTACTTGGGAAGCTGAGGCAGGGGAATGCCTTGAACCCGGGAGGCGGAGGTTGCAGTAAGCCGAGATCACACCACTACCTCCAGCATGGGCAACAGAGCAAGACTCCGTCTAAAAAAAAAAAAAGGTGAAAAAGACATGTGTACTGTAAAAAGTGGTGTTGTGTGTTGTGTGTGCTCATAAACTCTACTAGTCTGCTAAAATGCTGGTGGTATGACATAGTTCTCAATTATTCACCTCCAACTTTTCTCTGTGAAACAGAAATTACTTTGACTAAAAGTTACAATTAATATGACTGGTTGAAACTTGTTAAATAAGTTTAGCCTAAAGCTGCCTCCTTACATATTTTATGTTCAGTCTAAAGGTTTCTCTGTACATTCTGAACTATATATAACAAGTTGAGGTATAAACAGACCACAGCCCACTCTTCTGCCAATCACCCAGTTTTGGCAAATCAAATGTGGCCAACGGTTCCAACTGTGTTCAAGTAAGACAAACACTGAGCTGCAACCAATCCAGCTATTTCTCTACCTCACTTCCATTTTCTTTTTTTTTTGAGACAAAGTCTTGCTCCTTGCTCCCTCGCTGGGAGCCAGGCTGGAATGCAGTGGCAAGATCTCTAGGCTCACTGTAACCTCTGCCTCTCAGGTTCAAGCAATTCTCCTGCCTCAGCCTCCCGAGTAGCTGGGACTACGGGCGCATGCCACCACACCCAGCTAATTTTTGTATTTTTAGTAGAGACGGGGTTTCACCATGTTGGCCAGGATGGTCTCGATCTCTTTTTTTTTTTTTTTTTTTTTTTTTTTTTTGAGACGGAGTTTCGCTCTTGTTGCCCAGGCTGGAGTGCAATGGCACGATCTCGGCTCACCGCAACCTCCGCCTCCTGGGTTCAGGCAATTCTCCTGCCTCAGCCTCCTGAGTAGCTGGGATTACAGGCACGCGCCACCATGCCCAGCTAATTTTTTGTATTTTTAGTAGAGACGGGGTTTCACCATGTTGACCAGGATGGTCTCGATCTCTTGACCTCGTGATCCACCCGCCTCGGCCTCCCAAAGTGCTGGGATTACAGGCTTGAGCCACCGCGCCCGGCTGGTCTCGATCTCTTAACCTCGTGATCTGCCCGCCCTGGCTTCCCAAAGTGCTGAGATTACAGGTCTGAGCCAACGCGCCCGGCCCCTCACTTCCGTTTTCTGTATGCTACTTTCCTTTTTCTGTTCATAAATCTTTTTCCACCACTTGGCTGTGCTGGAGTCTCTGGCTAGGGAGGCTGCCTGATTTGTGAATTGTTATTTGCTCAATTAAACACTTAATTTGGCTGAAGTCTTTCTTTTAACAGTCTATACTAGGAGGAATAGTGGCATGGAAGCACAACTAGGTATATGCATTTATTTTCCAGGAAAAGTAGTAGTACTGTCCTAAAGAAGAGATTCTTGGGCATTTTGGTCTCCTGATCTCTTTACACTCTCAGGACTTGTTGAAGACTCCAAAAGAGTTTTTATTTTATGTAGGTTGTAACTCTTGGTGTTTACCATATTGGAAATTAAGACTGATAAATACTTTTAAGTGCTTATTTACTATTTTATTTGAAGACAATGATTAATGTATTGCTTATTAGCAAATTTTAGTATTTTTATAAAAATATGTGTGACACCACAGATCCCATTAGAGAGAAGTATTGGCCTAAGGTAAAATGTCTGTCTGTTCAAGAATATAAAAGACAATAATGAAGACCCTAACCTAGAAAGTAAATTGTATTTGTCTTGATTTATAACAGCTAACATAGAAAAGAAGCTACCAAACATTTTATTATTTTTTATCCATTTACTTTTTATATTTTTTAATTTTTGATTTCCATAGGGTATTGGGGGTAGGGTGTAGTTACATGAGTAAGGACTTTAGTGGTGATCCATGAGATTTTGGTACACCCACCACCTGAGCAGTATAGACAGCACCCAATTCGCAGTCTTTTCTCTCTCATCCTCCTTTCTCACCCTTTCCCCCTGAGTACCCAAAGTCCACTTTGTCATTCTTATGCCTTTGCATCCTTATATCATAGCTTAGCTCCTACTTATGAGTGAGAACATATGATGTTCGGTTTTCTATTCCTGGGTTTCTTCACTTAGAATAATAGTCTCCAATCTCATCCAAGTTGCTGTGAATGCCATTAATTCATTCCTTTCAACGGCTCAGTAGTATTCTATCTCATATATATATATATAGGTGTGTGTGTGTGTGTATATATATGTGTGTGTGTGTGTGTATATATATATATATATATATGTACACATACATACCACAGTTTCTTTATCCACTTGTTGATTGATGAGCATTTGGTTTGGTTCCACATTTTTACAATTACAAATTGTGCTGCTATAAACATGCATGTGCAAGTATCTTTTTCATATGATGACTTCTTTTCCTCTGGATAGATACCCATTAGTGGGATTGTTGTATCAAATGGTTGTTCTACTTTTAGTTCTTTAGGAATCTCCACACTGTTTTCCATAGTGGTAGTATTAGTTTACATTCCAACCAACAGTGTAGAAGTGTTCCCTGTTCACTGCATCCATCTATTATTTTTTGACTTTTTGATTACGGCCATTCCTGCAGGAGTAAGGTGGTATCACATTGCGGTTTTAGTTTGCATTTCCCTGATCAATAGTGATGTTGAGCATTTTTCCTGTTTTTTGGCCACCTGTATATCTTCTTTTGAGAATTGTCTATTCATGTTCTTAGCTCACTTTTTGATTGGATTGTTTTTTCTTGCTAATTTGAGTATTTAAAATGTTCAAAACATTTTAAATTTTAGAAAATTTCACTCAACATTGATGGATTTGCTTCCTTAGAATACTGGTTAATTCATTCATCTTCAATGTGAAAGGCAAAAATTCTGTATCCTAACTGAATAATTTTCTGTGCTTACATTGAGTTCATTATGTCCCTGATCATCTAAAGAAAAAAAAAAACTGAATAAAGGTTCCTCCTCAGGTATGAAACAGATAAGGTTTTACCTTTTTTTTTCTTTGAGATGGAGTCTTGCTGTGTCACCCAGGCTGGAGTGCACTGACGCAAGTGTGGTTCACTGCAACCTCTGCCTCCCAGGTTTAAGTAATTCTACTGCCTCAGTTTCCCAAGTAGCTGGGATTTTAGGTGTGCACCACCACACCCTCAGGTGATTCACCTGCCTCAGCCTCCCAAAGTGCTGGGATTACAGGAGTGAGACACCAGGTCTGGCTAGGTCTTATCTTCTATGTATATTTTTATTGTTACGTTGATTAAATAAGTAACCAAAGCTTGTTTCTCAGGCAGCCATGATTCTATCTCAAGCAAGCCCCAAATATCCTGACAACTCTCTATTTTACTTCCCCTAATCAGATCCTAAATATAGAAAAATAAAATAAAACTTTCACAATACACTAAATACTTTACACTAAACTATCTTTGAGATTTCCCAGAGTGCCTCAATAAGACCACATAGTCTTACTCTTTCATCTCGTAACAACAGAGTTGCTAGAAAGAATAGGGTTTACTTGATATGTTACTCTCATAAGAACTGCATGGGAAAAGTGTCAAATCAAAAGGGATATTTAGCTTTTCCTAGGTTAAGTTTATACAAATAACATGTTATTAGTACAAATATTTCAGAAAATTTATGTTTTATGAGAAATCCCTGGGAATGTGTCTATGTCTTTACTGTCCATTAGAATTTTACTCTTGGGGGAAATACTGACCAAAAACTCTTAAGAAAAATTATGGCTGGGCATGATGGCTAACGCCTGTAATCCCAGCACTTCAGGAGTTCACGGTGGGCAGATCACAAGGTCAGGAGTTCAAGACCAACCTGGTCAAAGAGACCAGCCTGGCCAACATGGTGAAACTCTGGCTCTACTAAAAATACAAAAGTTAGCCAGGCATGGTGGCAGGCACCTGTAAAACCAGCTACTCAGGAAGCTGAGGCAGGAGAATCGCTTGAATTCGGGAGGTGGAGGTTGCAGTGAGCCGAGACTGAGGCCCCGCACTCCAGTCTGGAAGACAAGAGTGACACTCTGTCTCAAAAGATAAATAAATGAATAAAATAAAATACAGCTATTAACTGGGTGTGGTGGCTCATGCCTGTAATTCCAGCACTTTGGGAGGCCAGGGAGGGAGGATCACTTGAAGGCCAACCTGGCCAATATGGCAAAACCCCATCTCTAATATAAAACCCCATCCAAGCTAATATAAAAATTAGCTTGGCTTTGTGCTGCATGCCTGTAATACCAGCTACTCAATCTATTGAGCAACTGACGTTTTCCCTAGAGCGTCATATTTGAGAACAATGCAGGTATAACAAGCTACTTTTAAGGAATTAATGTTGACTTTACAAGCCATCTCTGGAAAACTAGCCTGGTCCCTGTCTTACAGGGGCTCAGCTTTTTAGGTGATAAGGAAGATCACTTCCTGGCAGGCAAAGAATCTTAAGATATCTGAGGGATAGTTTAGGGGTACTATAGTAGGTAAAATCTGGTAAATGTCTCAGGCTTGCTTTCTAGACTGAGGAGAGGAAATATCAGTAATTTTTAAATATCCTAGCTCAGATTTCTTAGACAAAATCCAAATAGTTAATTTTATAGCTTTAGTAGTTGTATATAGTGCATACGCTCAACATATGCACAAGTAAACTCATGGAAGCCTATATGGTTAATATTTTTGCACACCTATGTAAATAATAAGCCATACCTCATAATGAGACCAGCCTTTTGGGGGGATCAAGAAAAATCTTTAAGATAATTATTATATGACCTTAAATGAAAGTTGCCAGAAAATATATAATAAAAAAAGAAAAACAAAATCAAATTTAAAAAAGATAATTATTATATGATCACATTGCTCCAAAAATCTTACCAGAACCATTCCTGCCAAACCATTCAGAAACAAATACAATTCCCTAACAAATTTAGGAATATATGATTATCCATATCAAGAATATACAAACTGGCCAGGTATGATGGCTCATGCCTGTAATCCCAGCACTTTGGGAGGCTGAGGTGGGCGGATCACAAGGTCAAGAAGTGGAGACCATCCTGGCCAACATGGTGAAACCCCAACCCTACTAAAATAGAAAAAAAAAAAATTAGCCGGGCCTTCTGGTGGGCACCTGTAGTCCCAGCTACTCAGGAGGCTGAGGTGGGGGAAATCACTTGAACCCGGTGACAGAGGATGCCATGAGCCGAGATCATGCTACTGCACTACAGCCTGGGTGACAGAGGAAGACTTCATCTCAAAAAAATAAAAATAAAAATAAAAAATATACAAATTAAAATGTTATTCCCACTGTTAAAACAAAAACAAACAAAAAAAACAATGAAAAAACACCAATTACAAGAGCATACAAAATGGTATCAATTCTTCTTAGGGGCATTTTTGTGGATATGTGAAAAGAGCCTTTAAAATCTGAGTAACATACATTCACATGATCTAGTCCCCATATCCACCAAACAGGATAAGAAAGGACCAAAATTAGTGTGGGAATCAGGGAAAATATCAGTACTATTTTAATAAGACTTTGATTCTACATGCATATGCCCTAAGAGTGCAAGGTTCAGAATTTAGTAAGAGAACATTCAGAAATGTCCTAACCCATAGCTTTCATAGTTGACGTTTAGAATCATGGGGGGCCTATAAAGAGAAGTGGGGAATCACAGAGCTTAGGACACATATTAGCAGAGCAGAAAATAATTGAGCTACTTTTTCAGTCTCATCCTTTTGATTTTTCTCAACCTTTCATTAGAGTTGAAGAGACAGCTTTGAAGGTGAGGATCAAATCTGACTAAGCAAACAAAAGCTATGACTCACCACACAAAACTCATAATCTACAGGATTACAGTCATTCTCTTCCTCCTCCCACTCACATCTTCAGGTGTGCCAGTTTCTCCTTAAGGGAAATTGCTAAAATCAGAGTTCCAGCCTCACGTACAGAACAACAGCAAAGATCTCAACAGACTCAGAGAAAAAGTTCTAGGAGAAAATATATGCAAATCATACTCCCTGTTGCCTAGCTCTTCTTGTCCCTTATTCCAAATACACACACACACACACACACACACACACACACACACACACACACACACATTTTTAGATGGAGTCTTGCTGTGTTACCCAGGCTGGAGTGCAGTGCTGCAGTCTCGTCTCACTGCAACCTCCACCTCCTGGGTTCAAGAGATTCTCCTGCCTCAGCCTCCTGAGTAGCTGGGATTACAAGAAGTCATTTCTGTTTTTAAAAAAAAAAAAAAGTGCTAAAATTTGGAACTAGAACTCTCTGAAATTTTTTTCCTCAAGCTCCAATTTCACCACTATGCATTCCCATAGTTTCTCTTTCCCTCTAGTTACAATAAAAGAGGTATCCCTCATTCCAGTTCACAATAATCAGCCTAACATGGGTCTGGAACCCACTTCTTCCCATTTCTCATAGAATCTCTGAATTATATCCTCTGTCCCTGTATCTTCATTTGTCCTGTTAAAAAAAGAATTGCCTGAACCCAGGAGGCCGAGGTTGCGGTGAGCGGAGATCGCGCCATTGCACTCCAGCTTGGGTAACAAGAGCGAAACTCCGTCTAAAAAAAAAAAAAAAAAAAAAAAAAAAAACTTCCCACATTTCCTTCCCAGAAACTACCCAATTTATTTTCCTCCTCCTTGCAAACAAAACAAAACAAAACTCTAAAAACTGTTTAAACATGTTTTCATTTCTATAGCTTTAATCCAAACCACTCCACTGAAACTATTAATGCCAAGGTCACTCATGTCCTTGTCACTTAATCCAGTGGATTATTTTACTTTTCTTAGGTAATACCACAGAAGCATTTCACTCTATGCCTACTTCTGTCATTTTCATCTTTTTCAGGAATAGGTTCATGACACTAACCTGCTGTTTCATTAATGAACACTTTCATTTCAGTAAATATTTCATTTCAACATAAAACAAACTAATAATGCACACAGCAGCCTGTGAATAATAGAATTTCGAACATTTGAAATTTATATCTTAATACTTTTCTGTACTTTTCAAAACTTTTATTAATATTTTATAGTGAAGAAATACACTTTTAATTTTAAAGAAGTAAAGTCAAAGGACAATGAATACAATTAACTGTAAGGAGGAATAAGTAACTGGCAAGTTGTACAGCTGCATATATCCTTTTATCATAAAGAAGCAAATGACACAAATATGAGAATTTGTTTTTTAAAATTCCCAGTTACAGTCTCAAATAGTTTTTTTCCCTTTCTCATATATGTATTTTTAATTTTATTTTAGTTTTAGAGGTGGGAGTCTTACTATGTTACTCGGGCTGGTCTCAGGCTCCTGGCCTCAAGCGATGCTCCCACCTCAGCCGCCCAAGTAGCTGGGATTACAGGGGTGAGTCACCATGCACAGCTATTTTTAATTGACACGTAATAATTGTACATATTTATAGAGTACAATATTTCGATACTCAAATAGCTTTAATTCAGGCATCTAAAATGTAATAGAATTACTTAGCAGTATGATAACCCTGCCTTATCAAAGCGTATTTTTTTCTGTTAGCATGTACTTGAAAATCACAGCATATTTTGAATACTCTCAATATGTTTAATAAAATTCGTATTTTTTAAGAAAGATTCCTATCACAAGAGGTTGAAACAAAACTACAACCAAAACATGACAATGCTTTAAAAAACTGACCTTTACTTATCTAGCTCAACATTCCTTATAGTAGACATTTTAGAGAATATGATATAACATGAAAATGTGGTATAGGTAAGTGTTGATGGGAAGTTGGGCCTTAACATAGGCATAAAAGAACAGTTTTATAGCAGAACGGAATGCAGAATCATTAAATGTCAAAAAATTCAAAATATGAGAAAATAACTATATAAAGTTTTGTAAGGAGGACACTTTTAAGCTTAAAAGTAAGAAAATTATTTTAAAATCTAAAGAAGTGACAAGTTAATATATTTTGCATGCATGTGTGTGTATGTGTGTGTGTGTGTGAGAGAGAGAGAGAGAGAGAGAGAGACAGGAATTCACTCTGTTACCAAGGCTGGAGTATGAGAGACAGAGACAGAGACAGAGAAGAGAGAGGGCCTCTCACTGTGTTACCCAGGCTAGAGAGCAATAATAGCTCACTGTAGCCTCGAACTCCTGGGTTCCAGTGATCCTTCCACCTCGGCCTCCCAAGTAGCTAGGACTACAGGCATGTGCCATCACATCCAGGTTATTTTATTTTATTTTATTTTATTTTAAAATTTTGTATAGAGACAAGATCTTGCTATGTTGACCGAGCTGATCTTGAACTCCTAGCATCAAATGATCTTCCCATTCTGGTCTCCCAAAAGATGCTGGGATTACAGGCATGAGCCACTGTGGCTGGCCTGATAAGTAATTTTTATTTATTTCCATGGGTAGCTGTAGGATTATTTTTAGCTCACTTTTGAGGTGCTAAGATTATAAATATAGAAACAAACATGTATTTTTACCTATGTATATGTAATTAATTTAGTTGGTACCTGCAACATATTAAACGCTACTTGGAATGAATAAAGTATTTGCAAAAATAATCTATTTCACAGAAGTTGTCTCATATTAAAACACAAAAGGTGAAATTCAAGGTACTATGTCATAGAATACTTCATTTTAATAAAATAGCTGGGCCCAGTGGGGCATGCCTGTAGTCCCAGCTACTCAGGCGGCCAAGATGGGAGAATCTCTTATGCCCAGAGTTCAGTCCAGTCTGGGCAAAAGAGCAAGACCATGTCTCCAAAAAATTAATAATAAAAATTTAAGAACAGTAAAATTCTGGTCACACTATTTAGTTTTTCTTCCAGAGAATGCCTTATTCCTACCTTCCTATTTCACACATAGTACAAAAACATTTTCACGTTCTTTAAAACAATTATTCTCTTTTGTGAGTTTTGGCAAGCAAATCTAAGAACAGGCTTTTTGCAGGGGGAAGGGTAAAGAGAGCTTCTATCTAATTGTCCAAAGTTATTACACATTCTCTTCCTGGACCAAGTGTTTACTATTTACATTTCCCTTCCCTAACTCTTCAACTTTTTCTTCAAATCCCCAAGGTCTGATTACAGATAAGAGTTATTTTCCCAACAAGCTGCAGATAACATTAATGACAAGGCACAGAAATTTAATGCTAAAATACACCACTATAGACAAAATCTTGATATATTCCAAGACGACTTGATTACATAACAACGCTCCACTCTGACTGCATTTAGAAACCTTCTTTAAAATTGTCTCCTTTTTTGTTGTTTCTGCCTAAACCCTAAGAACAAACATTTAACTTGAGCTCCAAAGTAACCCCTCTTTTAAAATAAAGAGATTTGACCCACACCTCTGTCAGTTACTGTTGTCCTGCAGACTCTGTTTTTTTTAGCATGCTACACTAACAACCCATGAAAGGAAGAAAAGGTCATTTTGTGACTTAAAGGCTGCTCCTGATTTTCTCAAATGTTGAAAATAGGTTTTGGTGCTTCTTGTGTCATCACAATGGTTTATGTTAACAGTAATACTTTATCCAAGGAAGATAAGAAGCATATGTCAACAACCATGCCATCATGGAACCAGAAGAGATAGTAAGTATAGCTGTGAACTAAACTTAGATACTATATCGCCTTTTATTTCCACTGTTTTCCATCTTTAATTTACTTCAGAACTTATTCTTGTACAAGATAAAATATGGTTACCTAAAAGTTTTAAGGTTTTCTTAGGACAAATTTCTTACAAGTAAAGGTTCATCACAATACGGCAAATAAAACATATTTCATTATGATGATGCAATAATAATAAATTTTATTATTATGATGATGTAGTAATAACAAAGTTAGGAAAAGATTAACCGCTAAAATTTATTGTCCTTGGCCAAGACATTTATGTAAAAGACCTTCCATATATTTGTCTTAAAAATTTTTTTAAACTTTCCTTTTTCATACTCTTTTAGTGGGACTTCTATTTTCAGTGAAAACCAGTACTGACGTTATTGAAAATAGGGGCTATAAATTGTGTGGGTTTTTTTTTTTTGAGACGGAGTTTCACTCTGTCACCCAAGCTGGAGTACAGTGGCACTGTCTCAGCTCACTGCAACCTCCACCTCAACTGTTCCAGCAATTCTTGTGCCTCAGCTTCCCCAGTTGTTGGGATTACATGCGCGTGCCACCACACCCGCCTGGCTAATTTTTGTATTTTTAGTAGAGGCGGGGTTTCACTATGTTGGCCAGGCTGGTCTCAAACTCCTGGCCTCAAGTGATCTGCCCGCCTTGGCCTCTGAAAGTGCTGGGATTACAGGCATGAGCCATGGTGCCCGGCCCTCCTTTTTGTCTTTAAGGATATACCTGTCACTGGCAGTCCAGCAGTCTGCTTGTCTTCTGCATTCAACCAAAGGAACTAAAAGACGTACAAGCGTTTTTTGAGCCAGAGCCATCATCATGGAGAAAAGGAATACACAGATATTATCCTGTGCTCTCTACTTAATGTTCTTAGTAGGGGTGATCATGCCTTAGGTTTCCAGAAAAACTATTCACAAAAGCATAAGAAAAGAACCAAGGCAAAGGGAGGGGTTCTGGTTAATCTCAAAACAGAAGATTTAAATATCTCTGACCAGAAAGGGCAGTTTTGTCAGTTTTAACCTGGCCTCCACAAATAAGCCTATCATTGAAATGGAGGATTTGAAACTGATGAACCCATCTTCTCCAGAAAAAGCCACGTAGTCAATTTTGAAAGCAATGAAGGAAGGGAAGGATCCCATGACATTTTCTTTTCCTTCTAGGTGGAAGAGGTATAGGTTGGGGTGACCTTGAAAAGGCAGAACCATCCCAGATGTCAAATAGACTAGCTCTAATATAGAGTTCTAGCTATATATTTGGAGTTCTATAAGGGGCTTATGTAGTCCTTCTTTTCTTGGATCTTGTCTTCCTGATATGTGAATATTCAAAATTTAATTGTGCTCGATCTATTTCAATGGTACCTAAGCCGAAGGGCCTTTTCTAATGATTCCAACCAGAAGTCATCTCTCTGTCCTATTCTGAACTTTCATAAATTGTTATCCATAGCTCTCCAAGGGCATGCTTGGAGACAACAATCAATAAAAGCTTGAAGAATGGAGGTAGATGCCTCCCCCTTTTCCTATTATAATACTAGAACAATACAAGTGTATCAAATACATTCAGTTCTCTTGTGGTGGGTGGTACTGAGTCATTTCGCTTTTTCAAACAATGTCTAAATTTTTTGTTTTGATGGATTACTAATATAGTACAGAAAAATTCAGTCAGGCCCGGTGTGGTAGCTCATGCCTGTAATCCCAGCACTTTAACAGGCCAAGGTGTGCAGATCATTCAATTCCAGGAGTTTAAGAGTAGCCTGAGAAACATGGTAAAACCCCATATCTACAAAAATACAAAAATTAGCCAGGCATGGTGGCGTATGCCTGTAGTTCCAGCTATTTGGGGGACTGAGGCAGGGGCTCACTGGAGGTCAGGAGCACCACTGCACTCCAGCCTGGGCAACAGAGTGAGGCTCTGTCTTAAAAAAAATAAAAATAAAAATTCAGTCCATTAACTCACCCTTCCTCTTTTCTAAATATAATTATTTATGTAATGAGAACCAGAAAAGGCAGACAAATAAAATCCCAAACCTTAATTTTAGCAAAACACTAATAACTCTTCTTCATCAAGAAGTGGGAAGGCAGGAAAATCTTGAATTTTCCTTCTTTTATTCTTTGATGAGACACAAAAGAGCAGAGAAATAAATGAAAGAACAATAGTCAAAAGGGAGAGAAGAAAAGGACATAAAATCATTTACAAAATGCCTGATGAATTCTCAAATAATGGAAAGTTAACTAATTATAGTTATGATCCTATGCAACTGAAAACTAAAACATAATCCATCGTCCTTTTATAACCTTTGGATTTATTATTTTTAAAAAAGTAGAGCCTACTATCAGCTAGATTAAATTTGGCCATATATTCTGTTATATTACAAACCTATCCAGCCATTTGTGAAGTCAAGAAAGAGTAAAATGCACTCTTAGGACTGGTACTCAACCTTGAAGTGCTGAGAGCTACTTCATCATCGAGTGTGGGGACAAACACATACATGCACATGTGAACCTAACACCATGTGTGGAAACGCATCATTGTAAATCACTCGGGTATTCACTTCTTTTAACATACACAAATCAAGGCACAGCTCCCTGTGGTTTCTAAAAGGAGAGCTGAAATAGCATTTAACATTTTCTCCTCCCACCCTTGTCAATGAAAGCTTGAGATTTAGAAGTTTTCTTCTCTTTCCTTACAGTTATTACTGACAACATGCAGGAAACTATTATAGCTGGCCTAACTTACAAATACCATTTAAATACTGTAAGAGAATACTTGTGCTTAATATTCCAGAAGTGACCCAAAAAGCAAGAGAGATTTATTAGATTCCTTCTAAAAAATTAGACTAACTTTACAGTTTTAGGATTAGCATTATTCTAACCCAATTATAAAGTCCTATCAATTTTCCCTTCCATCTTGCTTTGCATCACTCATAAGCTAAAAGTATTATACGACCACTCTTCTACATATTAGATGACATTGTTTTAGACTAATTAATCACAATCTACTCTCAATGCTGTTTCCCAAAACTATGTATAACCAGTAAAATATTATTAGCAGTATTTTGAAATCAAAGATAATTCCATTATTAATCTATAAATAAAATCATAAAACATATATTCCAAAAATTACAATAGTTGTATAATCTAGGTTTGTTTGGTTGGTTGGTTCTGGCCAAGATTAACTACATGACAGGTAAGACATGACCTTCTACACTTGTTTCCTTCAAAGCTTCGTTTTATTCAGCATTAAGTTTAAATTAAATATTTAAAATTGAACCTGTTCTGTGTTGCAAACACAGCTAAAATGAAGAGCTTCTGTAGCAGCAGTGACCAGATTTTAAATGCAGGTAGATCAATAAAAAAAAAAAAAAATCACCAAGCACAGGCTCCATGTGTGAGTGGAATGGTTTATAATAGCTTGCAAATGACTATGTGCTTGCTGTAACCAGCTGTTCTTAAATTATGAATATGCAACCAATTCATGTTAAAGCCAAATCCCAGCACTATTTCTACAGAGAAATCCCAGTAGTTTTGCTTGTTCTACATGTTAGCTCTGTTAAGGATACAAATAGCAGTAAGCTTCTGAACAAACAGGACCAAACTATTGGCATTTTATGCACCAGGTCCATTATCACAGCAGGGAATGTCAATCATTGGTACATTCCTATAACAGCTCAGGCAATATGACAATGATCTTGTAGGAAAAAAAAAAAATCAAAATCTCTGCAGCATACTCAAAGTCCTTTGACAACCTAATGCTTTCTTACTACAGCCAATCAGATTGTCAGACCTGACCTACTAGAAGACTTTCACCAAGCTTGAAACATTTAAAAACATCAATCATAAAAACAAAGACAGGACATTGAATTATACAGTATTAACCTCTAGGGTTTGCATACAAAGACCTTAGATTTATTTATGTCTTAGCGAGTTAAGAGCTTCAGTACACCGTTCTTTACACCAAACTGACTGCCAATTTGATGAACCTCTCTGCCCTCAGCAGGAGTGCACTGTCTTTGATTAATGAGTGCATGTTTGTGGAAAAGTGTTAAGAGGAGAAAACAAGAAAAAACACACAATTATGCCTACACATAGCTGAAGTACCAGTGCAAGAATTATCTTCAAACCAAATGCTCCTTTTTCTTACATGCCATGCCCACATGTGCACAACACAAAATTAGTTAAGGTCCTTATCTATGTTGCCGTCATTATTACTATCCCCAATGTGCAACAATTTTTATTTGAATGAAAGATATTCAAAAGGCAAAGTACAAGTTGAATTTTATAAATTATAAAAACTGTTTTTACAGCATTAACTTTATCTTTTAAAACAAATTGAAATAGTCTTACCTTATATAGTAAAAATTTAAATATGTGGAATAAAAAGTATATTTTCACCTCATATTCTTATAAAACCCTATTAATGTTAAAAACTAAATGTTTAACTTGTAAATATCCATACTGTTAAATATTTTACATTTCAAACTCTACTATGACTGCCACAAATCAAATAGCACTCAAAACAGATATAAAAGTCATATATATTCATTTCCTTTTCCTGTTTTCAACAAAGATGTGGCCAATAGTTTATAATTCCATATGCAGTTTAAAATGAATTAAATATATTTATTATCCATAATAGCATATTTAATATGGCCAACAAAAAAACCTGTAAATTTAAGTTTGAACTTTTTTAAAATGATCCTTCTATTAAGAATTATCTTCCTTAAAGAAATCTGATGCCTGACAATTCCTAAACTATAGGATGTTTATGTACAGTACAACTAAGACTACATTATCTCTAAAAATAAATTATCAGGAGTCCTTTAAAAAAAAAGTTTATATTTCATACACAATTCAATGTGCCATAATTTGATTTATATGAGTATCTGCCTCAACAAAAATACATTATGAGTAAATATATTTCTTAAATATTGAGTCATAGTCAAAGGTAACAGAATGATTTTCTTTTTAAAGAGTTGTACGGCTACAATATAAAAAGAGTTAAGAAAGCACAATGCCTGAATACAAATCTTCGCTTTAGTCACAGTAATGTACAACCTATTTAAAAGGGAAGTGTCTCTATAAACTTGGGATTTCAGGAAATCATAATTCTGGAATCAACAATATAAGTGTTAAAAATTTGTTTATATTGTAGAGCAAATTATATGTTCTAATCAATTTTATATTTTAAGTATTTATTTTTGTAATGGCAAACATTTTAAATGTTACAGATTTTATGCTCTTTGAGGAGTTATTTAAATGTCTAATACACCTAAAGACCTACAAATTAAAAGTCAATAAATATTGGGACTAGAAAAATTCTCTTAACATAGTAATAAATAAACTATATTACATCCTTAAATCTTATCATCCTAAAGTTTATTGACATGAATTTTTTAAAATATGTTTTTCTGTGTTGGGATTATCACTTTTCACTCTTCCTCTTTTCTCCCTCCCATTTCCTCTCCCACCAAAAAACACCATGCAAATAAATTAGAAAAAGTAGAAACATAGGCACCAATGGGATGATACCATTTTAGTATCACAGTATGATAGCTGAAACTATCAATAAAAGTTATAACAATATATAATTTCAATTGTAAAAAATCATTAAATGTCTACTAGTAAAGTATTTTAGATCATAGTTTGTATGAATTTTTAAATAATATTCTAGCCTCTTTGTAAAGAAAAATTAAATACAAAACTGCCTCTTTCCCCAATAATTATTTCTTTTCTTTTCTGATTATCTCCTACAACAAGTTTAAAGAAACAGCCAAATGGATTAACATTCATTAAATAAGGCAACAATATTTTTAAAACTTCACGATACAAAATACTTAGTTTTATATAACCAAAAAAACTCTGAAAATACCTAACTAGGTAACTTAATCCCCCAGGAAATCAAGTATACTAATAATCACTAAAACTTGATGATATAATTCCTCCTAAGGATCAAAATCACCATATTACTTTGTGTTAAATCATATCTTTTCTTTTGGTATTTCTACTCAGAAGCTACAACTTAAAATCTCTTCTCGGAGAAACCTTTAAACCTAAAAGTAATCAAGTTCCAACATACACTTTCACTAATTCAAGGAGATAAGACAGAAATCCTGAACTTTTGTGCAACTGTGATATCCTACATCTTGTATAGTAACACAAAAGTAGCAACAAAGACATTAACAATTGCAGTTCAAGCTGGGAGTGACTGTTCTGTTTCAATTCAATGACACCACTAATGGCTTCTTAGCAGCTCCATGAAATCAACCAGCTGTCAAGTTGAAGCATCAGAAGGAACAGTTATGCACTCCCATAAGAAAAAGCAACACATCAGGATGTTTGGCAAAACATCTGCTCCTTTACACTGCAGTTCTATAATAAACATGCAAACAAAGAAATGGGAGAAAGGGCAACAGAATTAAAATTCTAAGGTTTCCATTACACTCTTATGTGCATTTTAAATGAATGGCTTATAAAAAACAAAAACAAATTTCTACCAAGTTGAATACTTTAAGCAATTCCAAATTTTTTGAAAATGCTAAATATAATTACTTAGAGACTCTTCTAGAAAGAAAACAAAACTGCATAAGAATCCGTCTATTCTAAAATTTCAAAGTAAACTATATTCAAGTAAAATCAGTATCATGTTATGCATAAAACTCAAAAATTAAAACTAAAATATATCCTTCCTTCATTTAACAAGTATTTAATAAATGATGCAAGCAGTATTCCAATAAATGCATTTCCAAAACTGAAGAGTTTAGAAGTATTTTTTTCATTAGTGTTCCTAAGAGTAAATGGTACTATACTCTGGCACTAGTTTAACGTATGAGAACCGTGAAGCTACTATTATCTGGATTTTAAAATATGTGCCCATTCCTATTTCTCTCCAATCATTCTAAGAACGCAATATTAAGTTCTCATAAATAACTGTATTTTTGAAGCACACAATCTAATTTCATTAAAAAACCTCGTATTCATCATAATAGGCTTAAAATAATTTTAAATTCAACCACTGGTTTCAAATACCTGTAAAAATATTACTTTTTCCTATCTGAACCATACAAGTGTCTTAATGTTGTACAAATTATTGATTATGCAGCACAGTGACAATAATATGTACAGTGTTTACGATAGGTGTGAGACATCAAATGTACTTAACTACCATTTTCTTAAACTGCTTATTCTCTGTTGCTTGCCATTTATAATCTGCCAAATCTTCTAGTCCTTTGTTGCATGTATAATTTAGAACCATCTGTTCTATGTGCTTTTAACTATTTAAACATTTTTCACCTACCTACAATTCACATAAATGGCAGACATTCAATTCAGTCAAGCTTTCTATATAGCATCTTACATGAAGCAAATATCTGGATAAACAGTTAACACCAAAGACTGCTACAGAAATAAAAACATACCATATAGAACATAAATTTTTGTGTTAGACAAACCTTTTCAATGTATTCAGAATTGTTTCTATTAGCTTTTTTTAAGTTAATTGTAGTCAGTGTTTTTCCCCCAACCCAGAAGACAAAGAGAATGCAAATTAAATACAGACAGTTTCATGTCCTTGTTAGAAGACATGTAAATATGCTGACTGAAAATGACTACAGGAGACAGAATTGCACTTTCTCATTCAATTTACAGTGCCTCTTATTTATATACTAGTCAGTGTATCATTAAGTTTGGTCATGTGACCAAACCAACTTTTGTGAGGTGAAAAACTATTTTAGACAAGCAAATTAAAACAGTGCTAGTTTTTATTATCTGTTCATAATGGCTGACAAAGAGTTTATAGCTAGAGATTATAAAATATTTTTTAAAATCAATTTTGTCTCTTAAATACTCCACAATTGTTTGACTTAATATCTGCTACTAAATTTTAAAGTATCCATTATCTTAAGGTATTCAGTCATTTCTTTTCAAAGTGTAAATAAATAATAGAAAAAGAAAATCCCTGAACATTTTATTATAAAGGAGGAGCCAGGTAATCTAAAATAACCATACATAAATATTAACCAAGCTAATTTTTAAAAAAATCCATAGGGTAGAATGGAATGGAGTAAATAAGAAAGGGAATACACTGACTACAGATAACAGTTGAAAGCTTTAAATCAAAAAAAAAAAAGAAAAAAAAACCAGGTAAATAACAAATGACACCCAAAAGTTTTTTGTTTTTTTTTTTTTTTACCATTTTTTGCACATAATCTTCCACCTGTTACCAGAACATACAATATGCAGACTTCGTATATTCATTTTGAGAGCAACACACAAAAATAAGCCACACAACCTATCATCAACCTGTAAGTTACACAATCCTATAAAACAGGAGAAAACAAGCAAAAAATTTACTCTTGGGAAAATTTCTCCATAAAGTTTACATGACGTCACTGGGCCCCCTGAACATTTCCTAAACTTTGAGCCTTATCCAGACATAGTTTTTGCCTTCCTAATGTTTCTTTCCTTTCCTCAAAAATAAAAAAGAG
Source organism: Cebus imitator (assembly GCF_001604975.1). Lineage (NCBI taxonomy): Eukaryota > Metazoa > Chordata > Mammalia > Primates > Cebidae > Cebus > Cebus imitator. Next base: position 3,955,532 of record NW_016107325.1, read on the forward strand.
AGACTTGGGAATAAAATTGCCCAAGATGGCGAAACGCTTGTTGTTTAGAGGGCAGGAAAAAAAAATGGAGGATATTGTAATATACACAAAGGGATAAATTTCAACAACTCGGCCAAGGACTGCAGCTGCTTCCCTCTCCATAAGGAAGCAACAGACAAAAGATAAATACAGAGGGAGAAAGAAAAGAAGAGAAAATCTCCCAAACAACAGGGCCAGCTCTGACTCTTCAAACACTTCCTTCCCTTTCCCAAATCCCAATTCTGGGGTTCCTGAAACTACTTAAAGGGGAGGGAGCCGCGAAAGGCAACCGGGGTGGGTGGAGGGGCTGGGGGGAGGGGCAGCGACAAGAAGATTGAAAGAGGGAAGCAGAGGAGTTGGGAGCTGGCAGTCGTTCCCGGGGAAGAACTGCTAAAAGATGAGACCAAGGCACAGACCTTACTGTATGAGAAGCAATGCTCCTCAAACCTTCTGCGTCCTGACATAGACCTTCCCAGGTATCCAGGTCTTTTCCCAATCCCATCTGCCCCACCCCCACCCCCGCTCATCTTCAGTAAACTCAGAGCCTCCAGCTACACACAGGAGAGCTGGAGGCCCGAGCCGGGGAGTGGGGGTGGCAGACGCAGCTCCACAGTCCGAGAGGGAAGAGGGGGCGGAGGCAAAAAAGGGCAGCAGGAGGCGGACGGGGGTGGGGGGGAGTGATCCAGAAACTACCCCGGCCGGGAGTGGGGGGCAGCGGATATCCCGGGGTAGAAACGGCGATCGCAACGCTGACAGAGGTGGTTTTTTAAGAAGCAAAACTGTTGACGGCGACCAGAGTGCTGGAAGACGAAGAGGAAGAGGAAGGAGACGCGAAGCCAGGGCGGCCGGCACAAAGGCGGCGGACTCGCGGCGGCAGCGCCTACCCGGCCGGGAGCATGGCCCACGGCCCTACTCCAGCGAAGTCCCGCACCGGCTTCCAGGAATAAACTTTACGTTCTCCTGAGGCCGCACCCCCCACCTCCCACCCAGGACCGCACACCTCCGCGTCCTCCTCCCCCAAACTCCACTCGGGACCCCAGAACCACCCCAGCCTTCCGGCCACCACAACAAAGAGCCGCAGCGACCGGCGATGGTAAACAGCGGCGGAGGGCGAGAGGGCGGCGGGGCGAGCGCCTCCACGCAGCAACTCCGGAGTCCCCCGCTCGCCCGAGCGGAGTTTCTCCGCTGCTGTTCCCACTGGCTTTGTAACACTGGGAATTTTCATCCTCACCCGCACCCCTCACGCCCGAGGATTTTAAACTCACCTTTACTTTCGAACTGAGAGTTGCGGTGAATGGAATTTTTGCCTTTTCCCCAGATGGTTGAAGGTTAAGATTTTTGGAAACCCCACCACCTCCTTATTTCTATTATTATTTCTGCAAGAAAAGTATAAAGAGAGTTGTAGTGGAGGTGAGATTTGTGATCAGGAAAGCCCTCGACTCCCTCCTTCTCCGTCTGCCGCCTCTCTCTCTCTGATTAGTTCCTATCCAGCAGCAGATTGAAGCAGGAGATGATTCTTCTCAAGGTTTGTTCAGCAGCTTCACTTCTAGGCGAAGGCTTCATGAACCAAGTGACGTCAACCAACAAGGCTTCTCTCTCTCTCCTCTCTCTAACAATGAAAGTTGCTGTTAACAAGGGGAAAAAAGAGAGAGAATTGTTTATACCATTTCAGTTCCAATAATAAATGACCTATCAGCTCCTAAAGGAGCCAAGGGAGGGGGTTGCTTCTTCCTTCCAAGAATACTGTAGCTTTGAGTTTGCACGGTTCCTTGTCCCAAGAAAAAGTTAAGAAACTTAAAATGTTTTGTTTTGCTTTTAAAGAATACAAGAAAGAAAACAGGATTTAAAACTTAGTTTTTAAAAAACAAAAACTAGAGAGTAGGGAGCATAGGTCAACCATCTCCACCTAAACTTTTTTTGTTCCTAAACTCAGAATTCTACAAATCAACTAAATTAATATGCTGAGATTTTGCGGATGTTAAAACTCAAAAAGCAGGATGCAAGATGGTCCCGGGGTAAAATTCTACTGCCTTTCCACGGATAAGTTAAACTGGCTGTAATGTTTATGCACTGAGTTAAAATTTAAATAGAAGACGTTAAAGTAGGAAATCGTTTTAAAGTTATATGCACACACTGTAAAAGGTAATCTCGATAGTTTTTTTTTTTTTCCAGTTTGAGAGTTTAGAAAAAAGCAAAGCAAATTGTAGCCACTGAACACTTTTTAAAAATCAAGTTATGAGTAAGACTGTTAGCCCTTTACTTCTTTAAACTACACATGCAGTTATATGCTGTATGTCTACCCCCAGAATCTCTTAAAACTTTGTTTTTACCTTCCATTCCCCAACCCCAATTCCCAAATCTTGTAACCAATCAAGTTAAAGATAAAATATGCCCCATTCCCTCCCGCACCCCATCCTCTAGATTCCTAAAAACAATTTTTTTTGTAAAAAAAAAAAAAAAACCCTTAATCTTGATAACACTTTATAATCCAAGAAGACACGTAGTTTTTTTTAGAAGTTCGTTGAGGTACCGTTTTTTCCCTCCAGAACACAAGAAAATCTCAAAGTTCATATAATTAAAAATTGCATAATCTGATTTTCAAGATGAAGAGTAAGTAAAAATTAAGCTATCGGAGAATAATTTGATCATCTGTGTATATTTTATACAGACATGTGGATAAATGTATCTTAAAAGATGCTATTGTTTTATGTTTCCTCTTCAGCCACTGGCTGTGATTTTAATTGTGCTGGAGGATCTTCATTAGTATTAACACATGGGGAGATTTCACAAAGCTGCTTCATTAGGAAAAAAAAAAAAGCTTGGCAGACTAGGTCTTTTGCATGCACTGAGAATGTCAGCCTTACCTCGGTCATTTGTAACATAATAAGTGCAAGTACAATGATTGCAATGCAGGAGCACTGGGGGAAGGGCAGAAATACTGCCTGTCTAATAGGGATATCTGAAAAGAAGGCTGCTCATTACATAGTAAAATGTATGCTAAAAATTAGTGAATATGATGTCTCAGGAGACTGATGCTAAATAAATTAATGTGCTGATATGTTTTTAATTATTATTTTTGTAGTAGTTTATTTCATTCTCAGGATTCACATTGAGCAGCAAAGCTGTGCTAGCACTTATTGATTTTTTTTTCCCTGCCACATTCCCAGAATACAGATTTTAATCATTTCACTACACCACACTCAGTAATTTCATTAAAAACTGGAATCTTCCATCCCCAGAAAAGCATTTAATTCCAGTGACATACAATTTCTCTTTTACCAGCAAACTGTCTCTACAGTAAAAACTGGCCTAAGGTTCAAATGCATAAATACAATTTAATCCTGAGTTTTCCATGCTCTGCCTTCCTTTCATGCCATAATTTGAGTAACTACCTAATAACTGTAATAAGGACAATAATTTCCTTATAATATATTATTAACTCATATTTAATTAACTCAGAGGCCAAGTTCTGTATATGTATGACTCGGTCAACAGTTCTATAATCTCAAAATGTACTAATAATGTTCCAGAAGAAAAATATAGATTAAAATATAGGTATGAATGCTAGTATCTAAGACTTCTATCTCAAGTCACATACAAAAAAGTTCATGCATTGTTCTACAATAGTGGTCATTACTCAAATAAATAATATTTTTAAGTATGTGGAACTAAAAAATGGAATTCACTGATATTTCTATGCATAAAGTATTGAATATTAATATTTAACAATCTATTTCTGACACTTTAATCATTAGCACACTGTTGAAAATAATTTTGAAAAGATAAGGAAAAAGTGCTAGATTCAAGTTATCTTGATTTTCATAAAGAATTCTCCTAAACTATACTTTGCCTGAAATACGGTGGCACACTGTAACTTGAATAATTAAGAATATATCCTTTGCTTAAATACTTCAAACAATACACTGCAAAGCATGGTTTGATTTTTGGTTCCAAATATATTTTGAAATATTGGGATTGCAGATAGCACATTGGTTTCTCAAACAATGGTTTCATAAGTATATGTAATTTACATTGCCTGGATTTTAGAAAAGAAACCTGTGAAAAAAATAAAATAATAAAATTCATGAATTTAAACTGTGGAAATGTGTCTAATCAACAGAAAAAAACAGAATATATGTAATGGAAGTTACTACTATATAAAAACTCATATTCCCCTGAATAATTTTAGAATCATAATTCAAAAATTTTTATAAGAATATGTATATATAATTTCAAGCTGGAGACATATACATCCCAAAATTGTCTTTTACTTGATTGTACAAGGAAGTAACTTATAACCAAATAAATCTTATCATAATCAAAAGGTTGGAAAAAAGGAGAAAAGGGGTGACAGCTAAAACCTTGATTTTAATGTATTTTTCAAACATTTCAAAATACATTTTTATTATGAAGGCTCTAAATAGTTCAGGAAATATTTGTGACATTGTCAATGGTGAAGTTATATGAAAATCAATAATTAACAAAATAGTTGGTAAATGAAAAACTAACATAGATATCTCAAATTCATAAAATAAATTTCTCTATTTCAATGAAACTCAATAATAAAACTTTATATTAAAATAGATGTTTAAAATTATTTAATGTTGCCAGGCGCGGTGGCTCAAGCCTGTAATCCCAGCACTTTGGGAGGCCGAGGCGGGTGGATCACGAGGTCAAGAGATCGAGACCATCCTGGTCAACATGGTGAAACCCCGTCTCTACTAAAACTATAAAAAATTAGCTGGGCATGGTGGCGTGTGCCTGTAATCCCAGCTACTCAGGAGGCTGGGGCAGGAGAATTGCCTGAACCCGGGAGGCGGAGGTTGCGGTGAGCCGAGATCGCGCCATTGCACTCCAGCCTGGGTAACAAGAGTGAAACTCCGTCCCAAAAAAAAAAAAAAAAAATTATTTAATGTTATTTGGTAACTCAGATATACTATTTAATTTAGTTAGTACTTTCAAACTGATTCTTAATAAAGAAATGATGTCCTAGAAATTTTAAACTGGATTACTCTATTTGATACCTTCTCAGAAGTTGTTAAATTGTTTTTAAAATATGATTCCTTCCCTTTTTTCAGGTTATCATACTTCATCATTTCAGAGATTACAATATACAGTTGAGGGGGAAATTTTCAGAGAAAATAATTGCTATATTTATAAAATAATTTAATTCCAAACAGCACTTAGTCTTCTACCCAAGATCATCATCTACATTAGTACTTCATCATGTACATAATTGTTAAAGAATTTAATGATCAAGCAGATCTTTTCCAATGTTAGTGATAATTAACTCTGAAATTCTATACTTATTTAACCATCCCACAGGCTAATTATGCCACCAATATGGACTAAATTGTTGCACTTTCTTCTATAAAGAAGCATCTGTTTTTAGGGCAAAGACAGAACTTCTTAAATAGGTAGATACAGAGATAGAGTTGGATAACTATCTAATGTACTACTATGGGTATTGTAGATGGTTCTTCAAAAAGTAAGGAATTGCCATGTACAGAGAACGAAGTCTAGGAAGGCTGACTACAAAGGAAAACAAACGAGAGATCTCAACAGTATAACAAGCTGGCCACTGTCATATCTTGTTTCTGTTTCAATCACTATAGACTGATCAAACTTTATTTGTTTTCAATCACTGAACAAACATTTGAGTGCTTGCTCTATGTTATGTACTATGCTAGAGGCTGGAAAAACATGAAAAGCTCACATTCTGGTTGATGTAGAAAGTGTGAAATTCCTGGGAGATTAGAGACTCATATAAATCACATTATAAAGATGCAAATAATAAAGTTTTGTGAGAATAAAGAGGAAGAGGCAACTAATTCTCACTGGGAGACTAAAAAAGTCTTTATCAAAGAGATGCCATTTAAACTGCATCTCAAACACTGAGAGCTTATGAGGCAAAGAAGTTCTGGGTAGGAGATGGTCTTCTAGGTGAAAGAAACAATAAGTGAATATGCAAAGATACTAGATCTGGTGTCCATCTGCTAGTGAGAAATTCTTTATAGCAGGAATATTCGGTATGAGGAAGGACAAAGATAAAGGGATGACAGGGATGTCATGACCAAGATGAAGGCTGACACCTGAGAGTAAAAGGCCTAAGTGCCATGGTAAGGTGGCTGAATTTATCCCAACAGCCAACAAAGGCGAGCGAAGAAGTGGCATGATCAACCTTGTTTTGAGGGAACAATAACTGTATAGGCAGTACAAATGATAGACTGCAGTATGAAGAGATTGCTTAACAGTCTGTGAGAATGACGGTAAAAGACAGTGGCATTGGAGGTTTACAGCCAGATATTTTTGAGGTAAAATTTCAGTTTGGTCGCTAACTGAAAATAGAATTAAGGAAGAGGAAGGAGTGAAAGAAGACTAGAGAAATTTCTGGCTTAAAGTAGATGCTGTAGTCATTAACTATAGGCCAGAATCCATAAGGGAAAACAAATCATATGGAATTAAAACCAGAGTATGATGCTATATAAGCCTCTTTTAAAAATGGGATTATCAGAACCAACTGTAGAGATTGTTTTAAATGTCCAGAATTATCCCCAGTGTCCAGAATTCACTATGTGAATTTAAATGTCCCCAATGTCCAGAATTCACTATGTCTTGAGTGGGGGTCAAGTATTTCTTTTCTTCTTTAACTCTAAATGGGCTTCTGATAAACAACCTTGATTAAGAACACAACTGTAAGCACAAATTTGTTATAAAATTCAGTTAGAAAATGGAATAAGAAAAACAGAAAATCTTGAAAAAGAGATTTTGCCAGGGGTGGAGGGGACAATTGTAACACATATTAAAACATTATAAAACCTTTATAATTTAATAGTTGGCACTGGCACACGAATAAAGAACCAATAAAACATAATAGCAAAATAAGAAATTGACCCAAGTACATATGGAAATTTTGTATAAATAAAAGCTGTATCTCAAAGCAGTGAGGAAGAGATGGACTTTTTAATAATTAGGGTTCAAGGGCACACATGGTAGCTCATGCCTGTAATACCAGCACTTTGGGAGGCCAAGGCGGGAGGAATGTTTGAGGACAGAAGTTTGAGACCAGCCTAGGCAACATAGCTAGATCCAGTCTCTACAAAAATTTTTAAAATTAGGCATGGTGGTGCATGCCTGTAGTCCTAGCTACCAGGGAGGCGGCGGCAGAAGGGTTGCTTGAGCCCAAGAGGTCAAGGCTGAAGTAAGTCGTGATTGTGTCATTGCATTCCAGCCTGGGCAACAGAGTGAGCACTGTCTCAAAAAAAAAAAAAAGAAAAAGAAAATGAAAACCTATTGTGTGACAGGCTCTGTATTAGGCAATGGAGAACTAAAGGTGAATGATTAATATCAGCAAAAAAAAAAAAAAAAAGACAAAAACCAAAGTGGTGTTCAAATAACTAGATATTTATTCATAAGGAAAAGGATAAATTTTGATCTGTTCCATAAATAAAACTGAGAAAGATCAGATATTTAAACATGAAGAATTTAATCTATAAGAATGCTAGAAAAAATTATGGAAGAATTCCTCAATAATTAGAGAGTAAATTAGAGAGTAAAGAAAATTTTCCTAGCAATGGTCAAAACCAGATGCAATGAAGGGAAATATTGTTAAATCTTACTATACAGCTTTTCTATGGCCAGAACAAAAACACCACAAGCAAACTGTAAAGCCTATCCAAAAACAAGAAGAAAAAGACTAACAACCTGATAACAAAAGACTAGAGAGATTAGCAGACATTTTCAAAAAAAAGAAATGGGGCTGGACACAGTGGCTCAGGCCTGTAATGCCAGCATTTTGAGAGGTGTAGGCAGGCAGATGAATTGGAGACCAGCCTAGGCAACATGGTGAGACTTTGTCTCTACAAAAAATACAAAAATAGTGTGGCATGGTGGTGTGCCCCTGTAGTCCCAGACACTTGAAGACTGGGAGGTCCAGGCTGCAGTGAGCCGTGATCAAACCACTGCACTCCAGCCAGGGTGATAAGAGCAAGGACCTGCCTCAAAAAAAAAAAGAAGAAAGGAAGAGAGAAAGAGGAAAGGAAAGGAAAAAAGGAAAGAAAAGAAAGGAAGGAAAGGAAGGAAGAAAGGGAAAGAAAAAGGAAAAAGAAAAAAAGAATAAAAAGGAAGAGAAAGAAAAAGAAGGAAAGAAAGCGAACTGGGTGTGGTGAGAACAAAAGAGCTGGGTGTAGTGGTGTACACCTCTAGTCGCAGGTACTTGGGGGTTAAGACAAGATCACTTGAGCCCAGGTGTTTGAAGCTGTAGTGTACCATAATTAATCACTGCATTACAGCCTGGGCAACATGCAAGACTCTGTCTCAAAAACAAAACAAAACAAAACAAAACACAGAAAAAAATAAAAGAAATGCCTCTTAAATAAAAAGATTCATAACCTTGCACAAAGTAAGAGAAATGCACATTAAGAATCACTGAGATACTATTTTTCATCTGTCAGATTCGCAAACATCCAAGTTTTACAAAACAGTCTGTTAGTGAGTGAGGCTCCTGTAGAAAAAAAGGGCAGTTTTTTGTTTGTTTCTTTCTTTATTCTTCTTTTTGGAGCAGAAAATGGAAAAACCCCAACAAGGGAGAATCTGGCAGTATGTAACAAAGTTACATATGTGTTTATTTTATTTCATTTTTGCTAGCAAATCTCACTTCTGAGAATCTGACCAATACTGACAAAAATATGAAAATAGGTATGTATATAGGAAGTTATTCACTGAAACACTGCTATAGCAAAAGCCTGGCAATAATCCAAATATCCATCATAGTGAAATGGTTGAATTACTTATGGTAAATCCACACGGTGGAGTACTATACAATTTTTAAAAAGGTATGAGGGACATATATAGTAAGAAGTGCTTTACAGTCAATTCCAGTAATTATTAAGTGAAGAAAGCAAGTAGGAGAAAAAACATGTAGTATAGTATCCCGCCATTCATCTAGATATTTACCTATTTTTTAATTGAAAGGATAATTTAAAACCTTCCAAAAAAACATGGTTACCTAAAAGGAAGAAGGGAGCAGAGTAGTAAAAATAGGAACAGTACAGTATGTGGGTATCTCATAAAACCTGTATTGTAGATGTGAATTTGGAACAATATAAAGTTATTTACATTATTATAAAACAGAAACAAAGTTAAAAAGCAGGCCAGGTGCACTGGCTTGCATCTGTAATCCCAGTGCTTTGGGAGGCCACGGCAAGAGGACTGCTTGAGCCCAGGAGTTCAAGGCTGCAGTGGCCTATGATCATGCCACTAAACTCCAGCCTGGGCAACAGAGTGAGACTATGTCTCAAAAAAACCAAAACACCAAAATACAACCCCATAAAAGTGAAACCCAAATAAATAAATGAACTTAATTGTATATGAAGTTGGTGGCATAACCATACAGAGAATCATTCCAAGTGACTTTAAAACACAACAACTAAAAACACACTAATTTAACAGTATATACTATTCAAAGCAACCAGACAAAACAGCAGCTAAAATTATCACTAACTATATTCTTATCTATTATTGGTGTTGTTATTGTAACACTGTTGCAAGCACAGTCCCAGAAAATGCAAATGGCCAGGCCCAGTGGCTCACATCTATAATCCCAAGATTTTGAGAGGCCCAAGTAGGAGAACTGCTGGAGCCCAGGAGTTAGAGACCAGCCTGGGCAACATGGCAAAACCCCAACTTTACAAAAAAGTTTAAAAATTAGCCAGGCATGGTGGCACACACCTGTAGTCCCAGCTACTCAGGAGGCTGAAGTGGGAGGATTGCTTGAGCCCAGGAGGTCAAAACTACAGTGAGCCAAGATTGTGCCACTGCATTCATGCCTGGGCAACAGGACAAGGCCCTGTCAAAAAATAAGTAAAGAAACAAAAAGAAAAAAATGAATACATTGGTGTTTTGGGGAAATTAATTTTTAAATTACATAAAAAACTCCTGTGATACTGAATTTTAAAAATATATATTAGAATGAACTCATTAGATATTTTATATTTAAAAATACATATTTCTTACTTGCATACTGTAAATACCTTGAAACAAGGACCAGTGTATAGCAACCAGCACACACCCACAGTATACAGATTATACTCTCTATACACCGTCTGCCCCTAAAAAGGATTCCATGAAGCAATGGCTGACTCCAAATTTGGGACAGGAAATATTCAAAAATGAGCTTAGAATACCCTGTCACACCAGTAAGCATGGAAATTATGAAAGATTATTGGTATCATGTCAAAAGCACTTGGTGGCGAATTTGAAGAGTTCAATATGAGGTGGCTCCCATTGGCCAAAGATGAGACAATTTGAATGTTAACAATACATGGAAACTATTAAAAATTTAGCAAGAAGTTGTTCACATCACTGATGAAAAAGTAAATTTCCAACATATACTTTTGTTGTTTAATGTTCCTCTTACTCATTTACTTAAACAAAAATATCAATTAACATGCATGTCAGAATTACATTTGCTCAACAATTGCAACCATAGATTGGCTAATGACCAATAAGACTACAGACATAAGGGTTGGGTAAAAATCAACTACAGCATTCTGTGAGAATCAACTGGCTATATGAATTTTATAAGACAGTAGTGGATATTTTATTATTATTTATAAGCTATGGCTGGACACAGTGGCTCATGCCTGTAATCCCAGCACTTTGGAAAGCCAAGGCAGGCGGATCACCTGAGGTCAGGAGTTCAAGGCCAGCCTGACCAGCATGGTGAAACCCCGTCTCTACTAAAAGTACAAAAATTAGCTGGGCGTGGTGGTGCATGCCTGTAATTCCAGCTACTCAGGAGGCTGAGGCAGGAGAATCACTTGAACCTGGGAGGCAGAGGTTGCAGTGAGTCCAGATCGCACCACTGCACTCCAGCCTGGGTGATAAGAGTGAAACTTCATTTCAAAAATTTAAAAAAATAGGCCGGGCACGGTGGCTCAAACCTGTAATCCCAGCACTTTGGGAGGCCGAGGCGGGTGGATCACGAGGCCAAGAGATCGAGACCATCCTCGTCAACATGGTGAAACCCCGTCTCTACTAAAAATACAAAAAATTAGCTGGGCATGGTGGTGTGTGCCTGTAATCCCAGCTACTCAGGAGGCTGAGGCAGGAGAATTGCCTGAACCCAGGAGGCGGAGGTTGCGGTGAGCCAAGATTGCGCCATTGCACTCCACCCTGGGTAACAAGA
>NW_016107325.1:3966912-3981274 GCF_001604975.1 Cebus imitator
AAGTCTTTTTTCTTCTTTTTTTTTTTTAGACATGGTCTCACTCTCCCACAAAGTATCCTTCTAAAAGTGTTACCAGTACATGTCTGTTAAGGCAGAGCACAACTGCTAGCCCTTGAAGAATGTACAGTCCAACTGAGATGCATTCACACCCCAAAATATCTGATACGATGTGATAACTACCTAATAGAAATATTCAAAGTAAAATGAGTACATGATTTACTCAGTAAGGAATGACTACTTTTTCTGGGTGGAGACAGAGGAGGGAGAATACACATCCTCAGTGTGTTAAAGAGGCCATCCAAAAGTGATTAAGCCATCTTTGCATTATAAGCTGTCCTCACATAATATCTTCAGCATAAAATTCAACTAGTGTAGCCCTGAAGGACGGTTCCAAGTTATTCAGGGTACTACCATATGCCATTTGGGAAAGCTCCCTGGAATCACTAAAATGGTCTTTTTAGAACAATAAGGAAATGTTTTTATCTCACATCCAATTTCAAAAATTCCTTGACAGCCAGTATGTTTCTGGTTGGAAGGCAGAGTTTTTATATTTACTGTCTATTTATTTTCACTGTATTATCTTTTTTTAAGACAGAGTCTCACTCTATCACCCAGGCTGGAGTGCAGTGGCACGATCTCGGCTCACTGCAACTCTGCTTCCCAGGTTCAAGCAATTCTCGTGCCTCAGCCTCCCGAGTAGCTGGAATTACAGTCATGTACCATTAAACGTCCGGTTAATTTTTGTATATTTAGTAGAAACGATCTTTTGCCATGTTGACCAAGCTGGTCTGATACTGTAAATGTCCAGCTAATTTTTGTGTGTTTAGTAGAGACGAGGTTTTGCCATGTTGGCCAAGCTGGTCTTGAACTCCTGACCTCAGGTGATCCACCCATTTTGGCATCCCAAAGTGCTGGGATTATAGGTGTGAGCCACTGTGTCCAGCCATATTTTCACTATATTCCAAAAAATATATATACAGGACCAAAAGTCAATAATGAGTATAATTTTCACAACTATCTTTAATAAAAGAATCATGATCAGAGTTCACATTTATGACAGTTATGTTCTAGGAACTGCACAGTATGAGATCCCAACTCAAAACAAAACCAAATATAAAAAACATAAAGTGGGTTGTGGGGGGCAGAGCAAGATGGCAGAATAGAAGCCTACTCTGCTCAACCCCCAAATGAAACACCAAATTTAAATAACTATCTGTACACAGAAAATCACCATCACAAAAACCAAAAATAAGGTGAGCAATCACAGTAAATTGTTTTAACTTCATATTCCTGAAAGAGGAATTGAGGAGGGCAGGAGAGATGGTCTTAAATTGACACAACCACCCCCCGCCCCGACCCCCTGACTATATTTATGAGGCTTGGAGAGAAACTCTCACCACTGTAGAGAGGGAGAATGCACCACCTGGGAGACTACACTGAACTCAGTGATGCCCTGTCGTAGTGGAGAATAAAGCTGTGCTGGGCTCAGCCAGCACCTGTGCACAGAGGGGGCATCTGAACCAGAACTAGACAGAGGGAAATCACCCATCGCTGTGGTCAGCACTTGAGTTTAAAAACAACCCTCACCACTGTGGGTTGAAGGGCTCTGGGGTCCTAGGTAAACTTGAAAGATAGTGTAGAACACAAGGACTGAAATTCCTAGGCAAATCCTAATGCTAGGCTGGGCTTAGAGCCAGTGGACTATGGTGACATGTGACCTAGGAAGATACTAGTTGGGGTGGCTATAGGAGTGCTTATACCATCCCTCTCCCAACCTCAGGCAGTCCAGCTTGTAGCAGTGAAAGTGACCTCCCTCCTTTTGCTTAAGGAGAGCAAAGAGTAATAAAGAGAACATGGTCTTGCATCTTGGAAACCAGCTCAATCACAGTAGGATAGGGCACTAGGTAGAGTTGTGAGGCCCCCATTCCAGGCACTAGCTTCTAGATGACATTTCTAGACTACCCTGGGCCAAAAGGGAATCCAGTACTTTCAGAGGGAAGGACCCAGTCCTGGCAAGATTCATTACCTGCTGACTAAAGAGTCTCTGAACGAGCAGCAATACCCAGGGAGTACACAGTGGGCCTCAGGCTCTGAGATATACTGGCTTCAGGTGGGACCCAGCCCATTCCCAGCTGTGGTGACTATGATGAAAGACTCCCTTGGGAAAAGTAGAGGAAAAAGTAAAGGGGACTTTGTCTTGCACCTTAGGTATCAGCTTGTACACAGTATGTTGTACACAGAGCAACAAGCAGGCTCTACAGGTCCCTACGTCCAGGCCTAGGCTCTTGGCTAGAATTTCTGGACCTGCCCTGGGCCAGAGGGGAGCCCACTGTCCTGAGACTACGTCCCCAGCATGGCAGCATTCACTACAAGCTGATAAAAAAGCCCCTGGGCTTGAACTGAAAATCAGCAGTGGCCTGGCAGAAACTGCCATAGACTGGTGGTGGTGCTGGCCACAGGGAGAAGCTCCTCTGCCTGTGGAAAGGAGAGGAAACAATGTGAAAGCCTCTGTATTGTGGTTTGAGTGCTAGCTTAGCCACAGTAAAATAAAACATCAGGTAAATTGCTAAGGCTTTTCATTTTTATTTTTTTGAAGACAAGGTCTTCCTGAGTCACCCAGGCTGGAGTACAATGGCACGATCACAGCTCACTGCAGCCTCAACTTCCCAAGCTCAAGCAATCCTCCCACCTCAGCCTCTCAAGTAGCTGGGACTACAGGTACATACCACCATGCTCAAGTAATTTTTTTTTAAATTTTCTGTAGAGACAGGGTTTCACCATGTTGCCTACACTGGTCTTGAACTTGTGAGCTCAAGCAATCCATCAACCTCAGCCTCCCAAATTGTTAGGATTACAGGTGTGAGCCACCATACCTGGCTGCAAATTGCTTAAGTTTTTTACTCCAATCCCTGGCTCCCAGACAGCATCTCTGGATATGCCAGAAGCCTAGGGGAACTTGCCACCCTAAAGGAAAGGTCCTTGGGCAAGGCCCAGTGCTATGCTGGCTTCAGGTCTGACCCACTGCATTAACAGTGGTGGTGGCTACAGGGGTGGTGGCTACAGGGGTGGTTGCATCACCACACTCCCAGTTCCAGGTGACTCAGCATACTGAGAGAGAGACTCTGTTTGTTTGGAAGAAAGTAAGAAAAAAGAATAAGAGTCTCTGCCTGGTAATCCAGAGAATTCTTCTGGATTTTATCCAAAACCACCAAGGTGATACCTGAGGCATGAGTCCACAAAAACTATAGTATTATTGGACGTGGGGCCCAAGTCCCTCTGAATACCTAGAAAGACTTCTCAAGAATGACAGGCACAAACAAGCCCAGACTGTGATGACTACAATAAATACCTAACTCTTCAATGTCCAGACAATGACAAACATCTATAAGCATCAACACCATCCAGGAAAACATGACCTCACCAAATGAACAAAATAAGACACCAGGGAACAAACCTGGAGAAAAAGAGATATGCGACCTTTTAGACAAAGAATTCAAAATAGCTGTTGTGAGGAAACTTAAAAGAATTAAAGGTAACACAGAGAAGGCATTCAGAATTCTATCAGATAAGTTTAGCAAAGAGATTGAAATAATTTTTAAAAATCAAGCAGAAATTCTAGAGTTGAAATAATAGCAGACTTGATTAAGCAGAAAAAAATTTAGTGAGCTAGAAGACAAGCTATTTAAAAATACAAAGTCAGAGGAGACAAGAGAAAAAAATGTTTTAAAAATGAGGCATACCTACAAGATCTAGAAAATAGCATCAAAAGGGCAAATCTAAGAGTTATTGGCCTTAAAGAGGAGGTAGAGAAAGAAATAAGGGTAGAAACTTTATTCAAAGGGGTATCAGAGATCAGAGAACTTACCAAACTTAAAGACATCAACATTCAAGTACAAGAAAGTTATAGAACACCAAGCAGATTTAACCCGAAAAAGACTATCTCAAGAAATTTAGTAATCAAACTCCCAAAGGTCAAGAATAAAGAAAAGATTCTAAAAGCAGCAAGATAAAAGAAATAAACAGCATACAATGAAGCTCCAATATGTCTGGCAGCAGGCTTTTCAGTGGAAACATATAGGGCAGGAGAGAGTAGCATAACATATTTAAAGTGCTGGGGGAAAAAACCAAAAAACAAAAGCACACAAAAGCAAAAAAACACTTTTACTCTAGCATACTATATTCAGCAAAAATATTCTTCAAAACAAAAGCACACAAAAGCAAAAAAACACTTTTACCCTAGCATACTATATTCAGCAAAAATATTCTTCAAAGCATGAAGGACAAATAAAGATGTTCCCAGACAAATGAAAGCTGAGGGATTTTATCAAGACCAGACCTGTCCTACAAGAAATCTTAAAGGGAGTTCTTCAATCTGAAAGAAAAGGACATTGGTAAGCAAGAAGAAAGTGTCTGAAGTTAAAAAACACTGGTAATGGTAAGCACATAAAAAAACTCAGAACAGTATAACACTGTAATTATGGTGTATAAATTACTCTTAAGTAGAAGGACTAAATGATAAACCAATCAAAAATAATAACTACAAGAACTTTTTTTTTTCTTGAGACAAAGAGTCTTGCTTTGTCACCAGGTGCCAGGCTGGAGTACAGTGGCGCCATCTCGGCTCACTGCAACTTCTGCCTCCCAGGTTCAAGCAATTCTCCCGCCTCAGCCTCCCAAGTAGCTGGGACTACAGGTGCACACCACCACGCCTGGCTAATTTTTGTATTTTTAGTAGAGACGGGGTTTCACCATGTTGGCCAGGATGGTCTTGATCTCCTGACCTTGTGATCTGCCCGCCTCAGCCTCCCCAAGTGCTGAGATTACAGGCATGAGCCACCACGCCCAGCCAACTACAAGAACTTTGCTAGACATAGACAGTTACAATAAAACATAAAGAGAAACCACAAAAAGTTAAAAAGCAGGGAGATTAGGTTAAAGTATATTGTTTCTATTAGTTTTTGCTTTCATATTTGTTTGTTTATGCAAGCAGTGTTGTCATCAATTTAAAATAGTAAGTTATAAGGAAGTATTTGCAAGCTTCATAGTACCCTCAAATCAAAAAACATAAAATGGATGCACAAAAAAATAAAAAGCAAGAAATTAAATCATACCACTAGAAAAAAATCAAATGAACTAAAACGAAGACAGGAAGGAAGGAAAGGAGGAGAAGATAACAAAACAAACAACTAGAAAAAAGTAGCAAAGTGGCAGGAGTAAGACCCTACTTAATAATAACACTAAATGTAAATAGACTAAACTCTCCAATCAAAAGACACAGAGTAGCCGAATAGATTTTTTTAAAAAAAGACCCAGTGATTTGTTGCCTATAGGAACACACTTCACATAGGCAGAAAATAAAGGGATTGGAAAAAAACATTCATTTGGTGCCAATGGAAACCAGAAAAGCAGGAATAACTATATTGACGCAGACAAAATAGATTTCAAAACGAAAACCATAAGAAGAGATACAGAAGTTCATTACATAATGAAAAAGGTCCTATGGTCTATCCTTGAGAATGATTCATGTGCCGAGGAGAAGAATGTTTGTTAGGTCACAAAACAAATCTTAAAACATTTTTTAAAAACTCTGAAATAATATCAAATATATTCTCTAACCACATGGAATAAAACCATAACTCAATAATAAGAGTAATTTTCGAAATTATACAAACACATGAAGATTAAACAATATGCTCTTGAATGGCCAGTGTGTCAATGAAGAAATTAAGAAAGAAATTGAAAGCTTTCTTGAAACAAATAATGGAAACAACATATCAAAACCTATGGAATACAATGAAGGGAATAGTAAGAGAAATTTATGGCTATAAGGTACCTACTTCAAAAAGAAGAAAAACTTCAAATACATAATCTAATGATGCATCTTAAAGAACTGGAAAAGCTCAGCACCATAAGACAGGATGGAAAAAAAGAAAAAAAAAAGAACTAGAAATGCAACAGAAAATCAACTCCAAAATTAGTAGAAGAAATAATAAAGCTCAGAAAATAAATAAATAAAACAGAAATGAAGAAAACAATACAAAAGATTAGCAAAACAAAAACATTGTTTTTTGAAAAACAAAATCAACAAACCCTTAGACAAATTAAAAAATAAATAAATAAATAAATAAAATCAGAGATGAAAAAGGAGACATTACAACTGATGCTTCAGAAATTCAAAGGATCATTAGTGACTACCAGGAGCAACTACATGCCAATAAATTGGAAAATCTGGAAGAAATGATTTATAGCCACACAGTCTTCCACAGTGGCTCTAATTTACACTCACCCTAACAGTGTAAAAGCATTCCTTTTTCTACACAACCTAGTCAGCATCTGTTATTTTTTACTTTTTAATAATAGCCAGTCTGACTGGTGTTAGATGGTATCTCATTGTGGTTTTGATTTGCATTTGTCTAATTATCTGTGATGTTTTTTTTTTTTTTCTACATGATTATTGGGCACATGTATGTCTTCTTTTGAAAAATGTTGCTCATGTCCTTTGCTCATTTTTTAGTGGGTTTTTTTTCTCGTAAATTTGTTTAAGTTCCTTATAGACACTGCATATTAGACCTTTGTCAGATGCATAGTTTGCAAAAATGTTCTCTCATTCTGTAAGCAGTCTGTTTACTCTGTTGATAGTTGCTTTTGCTATGCAGAAGCTCTTCAGTTTAATTAGATCCCATTTGTCAATTTTTGCTTTTCTTGCAACTGCTTTGTTTGTGCCTATCTCCTGAATAGTATTGCCTAGGTTATTTTCCAGAGTTTTTATAGTCTGGGGTTTTACATTTAATTCTTTAATCCATCTTGAGATGATTTTTCTATATGGTGTAAGGAAGGGGTCCAGTTTCAATCTTCTGCATATGGCTAGCCAGTTATCCCAGCATTGTTCTTATTTTGAAATTATGAACCTACCTTAGTTATCTCTCAAATATAATATTATATTCATATTTTTCCCTTTTTCTCCCCGGCTCACAAGGTAAATTTAGTATCATAGTGATTTGTCTGTACATTTAGGTACATATGGACTCTAATATATACATAAATAATTCTTTTTTTTTTTTTTTAAAAGACAGGGTTTCACCATGTTGGTCAGGCTGGTCTTGAACTTCCGACCTCAGGTGATCTGCCCGCCTTGGCCTCCAAAGTGCTTGGATTATAGGCATGTGCCACCACGCCTGGCCCTAGACATAAATAATTCTATCAGTGAAGTATTAATCTACTTAGAATCTTTCCTTATATCATTCAACTCCCATTTATTTAATTCTGAAATTTTTCTATTTTAGTTTGCATTTTCAGCTCAAGTTCTATTAAGAACAAGCTTACTCTTTAACTTTATAGCAGCAATTGAAAATGTGGATTTTCTTCTACTTAATTTTCAGTGTTATACATACTGAATTTTGACGAGAATGTTCCTTTCTCTTGTTCTACAGTATGTTTTCCATAGATTGATCATTTTCTAGGCCAGAGTGCAATGGCATGATCTCAGCTTACTGCAGCCTCTGCCTCCTGGGTGCAAGCCATTCTCCTGTCTCAGCCTCCTGAGTAGCTGGGATTACATGTGCCAGCCACTACACCTGGCTAATTTTCGTATTTTTAGTACAGATGATGTTTCATCATGCTGGCCAGGCTGGTCTCAAACTGCTGGCCTTAAGTGATCCACCAACCTCGACCTCCTAAAGTGCCGGGATTACAGGTGTGACCCACTGTGCCCTGCCAAAACATTCTTAATAATTAATGGGGGAAATGACAATTGTTCTGTGACTTTTACTAATTTTTGGTAAAACACGGAAAACTTCCCTAATGTAGAAATAAATTATAGAAAAATAAAAAAAGATTACAACTAATATTTATTTCATACGAAATAATTCAGAACATTAAAAACAATGAGAATTAAAATGTTTTTCCTTTGTTAAGAACCCTATCAAGAGTAGGATGAACAATGTTTCCCTTCTTCTCCTATAAATTAACGTAGGGAATATTCACCTCTTCAATGCCTCAGTGAATTTCATATTCCTTTGTAAGTATGGCTTACGTTCCATCATTTTATTCTTTGTGTTTTCAATAGCATCAACTATCTCATGACTTATTCTGAAACTTTTTTGCTGTATGACTTTCCTTATGACATCTTACTACTTTTCCTCACAATCACTTTCTTCATTTATGTTGATAACCTCACCAATATTAAGTTCCTGACTTAATATCTAGAATCTTTTAGACAACAGCAATACCAGCATTTTCATAATCAACTATTTCTTCTGTAACTCCATTTATGATAGACTTGAATGTCGCTAACAGCATTATCACATTTTACTTTTCTGCTTCACTTTCATCTTTGTAAGTGTATTTATCTCCTTGGGTTGCCACAACAAAATACAATAGATTGGGTGGTTTAAACCACAAAATTATTTTCTTACAGTTCTAAAAGCTGGTTAAGTTCAAAATCAAGGTAATGGTAAGATTGGTTTCATTCTGAGGCCTCTTCTCTTGGCCTCTATGCAGCCACTATCTTGCTCTTTCCTAACATGGCAGAGAAGGAAAGTGAGCTCTCTAACAACTCTCCTTATAAAAACACTAATCCCATCACATCAAGCTTCATCCTTACAATCTCACTTACCCTTACAGGCCCCATTTCCAAAAACAGCCGCATTAGAGTTTACGGCTTCAACATATGAATTTTCAGGGGATCTAAATATTCAGCCCATAACATTCCCTTCTTGGTCCCCCATAATTAATATCCTTTTCATATGCAAAATGTATGCCTTAAAAGTCTCAACTTGGCTGGTGTGGTGTCTCACATCTGCAATCTCAGCATTTTGGGAGTCTGAGATGGGTGGATCACCTGAGGTCAGGAGTTGGAGATCAGCCTGGCCAACATGGCGAAAACTCGTTTCTACTAAAAATAGAAAAAAACAGCCAAATGTGGTGGCAGGTACCTGTAATCACAGCTACTCAGGAGGCTGAGGCAGGAGAATCACTTGAACTTGAGATGAAGAGATTGCAGTAAGCAGAGATCACGCCATTACACTCCAGCCTGCGCAAAAACAGTGAAACTCCATCTTAAGAAAAAAAAAACTTATTCAAGCATCAACTCAAACATCTAAAGGCCAAGTCTCATTTAAATATTATCTAATCTGGGTGTAGTGGCTCTCAGTAGCTACACAGGAGGCTGAGATAGGAGGATCTCTTGAGCCCAGGAGGTACAAGCTGCAGTTAGCTATGATTATGCCACCACACCCCAGCCTGGGTGACAGAATAAGACACCATCTCTAGTAAAGGAATAAATAAACATAATTTAAATCAGATATGAGTGAGACTCAAGGTACTATTCATCATGAGGAGAAATTCTTCTCCAGCTATGAACTTGTGAAACCAGATAAGTTATATGCTTCAAAAATACAATGGTGGGCTATGCATAGGATAGACATTGCCATTCCAAAAGGGAGATGCAGGGAAGGAGAATGTGATGGCAGGTCCCCAGCAACTCTAAAACCTAGTAAGAAGAACTTTACTTGATCTTAAAGCTGGAGATAAGTGTGCATGGCTTGATATCCCACCTTCCAGGCCTACTGGGATGGCAATATCATACCAACAGCTGTTTGGTCTGATCCTGCATGCATCTGCAGCTTTCTGAAGCCAAATAGGAAATTGTCTTACCCTTTAGTCTAGTGCTGGCAGTGGCAGCACTCATGATTTCTGAATCACCTTTGGTGTTATTCTTCCCTTTCCTTGAGAATGGTGCACACTTGCAGCTGAACAATTCTATGTTTCTGCCTGGTAGAATTCAAGAAGTCTGAAAGCCTTCTTTCATTCTGTCCTATCTTTCTCTGTCCGCAGTTCAAATTGGCAGTGTCTGTGCTGTTATAATTGCATTTCTATTCCTACCTTCTGCTGAGATTCCTGAATACATCCGTGAGGTCCACCCACGATTTCTTTATCAAGTGGTTCTTCAGCCATATCACGCTTCATGTTCTCTTCAGAAAAAGTTTTCTCATTTTGTACAAAATGGCTAGGCTAAGAATTTTCCCAGTCTCCATGTTCTGGTAACGTTTTCCTTAATAATTCCTTCTTCATTTCTTGCCTCTCATATACAGTAAGAAGGATCTATGCTGCATTTTTAATACTTGGCTTTAAAAATCACCTCTCGGCTAGGCACAGTGGCTCAACGTGTAATCCCAGCATTTTGAGAGCCTGACGCAGGTAGACTGCTTGAGCCCAGGAGTTCAAGACCAGTCTGGGCAACATGGTGACACCTTGTCTCTACAAACAATAAAATTAGCTGGACATGGTAGTATGTGCCTATAGTCCCAGCTACTCAGGAGGCTGAGGTGTGAGGATCACTTAAGCCTGCAAGGTAAAGGTTGCAGTGAGCTGT
Source organism: Cebus imitator (assembly GCF_001604975.1). Taxonomy (NCBI): domain Eukaryota; kingdom Metazoa; phylum Chordata; class Mammalia; order Primates; family Cebidae; genus Cebus; species Cebus imitator. Next base: position 3,977,285 of record NW_016107325.1, read on the forward strand.
GATTGTGCCATTGTACTCTAGGCTGGGTGACACAGAAAGTCCTATTTCTAAAAAACGTTATTTTTGTTTTGCTTTTTAAATCACCTCTGCTAAATATCGAATTTCATTGCTTAGAATAACAGTTCCTAACCTTTTTGGCATCAGACATTGGTTTAGTGGAAGACAATTTTTCCAGACAGGGTGAGGTGGGAGGTTGCAATGGTTTCAGGATAAAACTGTTCCACTTCATATCATCAGGCATTAGTTATGTTCTCATAAGGAGTATGCAACCTAGATCCCTTCCATTCACAGTTCACGACAGGGTTCACACTCCTCTGAGGATCTAATGTCACTGCTGATCTGACAGGAAATGGAGCTTGGGTGGTAATGCTCACTCAACTGCCGTGTAACTCCTGCTTGTGTGGCCCAGTTCCTAATAGGCCATGGACTGATACCAGTCTGCAGCCCAGGGGTTGGGACTCCTGGCTTAAAAATTCTACTTACTGAAAATACTAGAAGACAATTCAAATAAGATTTTGCCCCTTTGTAACAAGGACTGCCACCTGTTCTTCTTTTACACCTGAGAACTTGCCAGAATGACCTTTAACATATATATTTCTACCATTCCAACATTCTGTTGATAATTATTTATGTGTTCTCTTGAAGATGGATGCTTTCTCTCCTGCTCTGCTGTTTTCCTTCTGAGCCCTCACCACAATCACATTGAACATATATACTTCTAGGATATATCTCAAAACTTCCAGCCTCTACACTTACCCAGTCCCAAAGCTACTTCCACATTGTAGGTATTTGTTACAGGAGAACCCCACATCATGGATCCAAAATCTATATTAGGATTCTCCGGAGAAACAAAACCAAAAGGATGTATGTATAAAGATATTTATTATAAGGGATAAGCTCATACAATTATGTATTAATTGTAGGACCTGCAGTCAGCAAATTGGAGACTCAGGAGAGTCAATGGTTTAAGTCTGAAAGCTGGCAGACTCAAGACCCAAGAAGAGCCAATGTTTCAATTCAAGTATGAAGGCAAAAAAAGACCAGTTTCCCAGCTCAACAGTTAGGCAGGAAGTGTTTCCTCTTACTCACAGTAGGGTCAATATTTTTGTTCTATTCAGGCCTTCAACTGATTCACATCCACATTAGGGAGAACAATCTCCTTTACTCAATCTACTGATTCAAATGTGTATTTCATACAAAAACACTCTCAGAGACACACTCAGAATAATGACTGACCAAATACCTGAGCACCCTATGGCCCAGATTAATTGATACATAAAATTAACCATCACAGTCAACCAATTCCCTTGATTTTATTCATTTTGGTAAAATGTCATATAGATTTACTGCTGGGAGACAAGAAGACAACACAACTACATGCTTTGCTGTCTGAGCATGGACTGAATAACAATCACCAATAAAATAAAAAATCGCCACCAGACTTTGAAAATGTAATATTACTGGTCACTGATCATGCTATGCATTTGTTATTTGTAATGGTTTGTGGACTGAAGAGCTAGCAGCAAATATTTCACATTATGCAATTATTTACAATAAATATTCCGTGGTAAATTTAAAGGTTTTTAGGGGATGGATGAGATTTAACTGCCATATGCTGAGTGAAATTTGTGCATACTGGAACCATGCAAAGTGAGAACTTATTGTAATTTGCATACAACAAATTGCACATATTTAAAATGCATAATTAGATCATTTTGTCACATGTATATACTTGTGGAAATCTTAACATGGTAAACGTGAATATATTGTTTACCTCCAGTTTCCTCTTGCCCTCTCCCATTTTTTATTTATTTTTTATTTATTGAGACAGAGTCACACTCTGTCATCCAGGCTGGAGTGCAGTGGCATGATCTTGACTCACTGTAACCTCTCCCTCCCATGTTCAAGAGATTCTCCTGCCTCAGCCTCCCAAGTTGCTGGGATTACGGATACATGTAACCATGCCTGGCAAATTTTTCTATTTTTAGTAGAGATGGGCTTTCACTATGTTGCTTAGGCTGGTCTCAAACTCCTGACCTCAAGCAATCTGCCTGCCTCAGCCTCCCAAAGTGCTAGGATTACAGGCATGAGCCACTGCGTTCAGCCTCTCTTGCCCCTCTTGCTCCTTTATAATGCTTCCTCCCACTCTTTCATGTTACCCAACTCTATGGACTCCATGCAATGACTGATTTTCTTTCAATCACAATAGATTATTTTGCATTTTCTGGAAGTTCATATAAATAAGATCATACACTATGTATTCTTTTTTATCTGGCTTCTTCCATTCAGTATAATTATTTTCAGATTCATCCAGTGTTTGTATATTTGAATTGTTCTTTCTCTTATTGCTAAATTGTATTTCATTGTACAGATAACAGGTTTTATTTCCCTACTCTTCAGCTGATTAATATTTAGATTTTTTTCCTACATTTTAGCTATTGTAAGTCATGTTGCTATGAACATTTATGTAAGAAATTTTATGCAGACTTACGTCATTACATTTTCTGGGTATATACCAAGGAGTGGAATGGCTGGATCATATGGTAGATATGCATTTAATTTTTTTAAAAAACTGCCAAATTGTTTACCAAAGTGGCTATAACACTTTACATTCCCACCAACAGTGAATAAGTATTCCACATATTCCACATTCCTAGCCAAAATGAAGGGGTAGTCTGTTTTTAAAATTTTAGTCATTCTAATAGGGTGTGTAGTGTTATCTGATTGAGGTGTTAATTTACATTTCTCTAATTACTAATGATGTTGAGCATTTTTATATGCTTATTTGCTATCCTTTTATCTTTTTTGGTAAAATGTCTGTTCAACTCATTGCCCATTTAAAAAACTGTGTTGCGTTTTCTTATTATTGAGTTTTGAGAGTTCTTTATACATTTTGCATAAAAGGCCTATACAGCTCACCATAGTGTAGAATCAGTGGGAGCCCTGAGCTTGTTTTCCTGCAACTAGATGGTTCCATCTGGGGGTGATGGGAGACACTGACAGATCATCAGGCATTAGATTCTCATAAGGAATGCACAACCTAGATCCCTCACATGCACAGTTCACAATAGGGTTTGTGCTTCTATGAGAATCTAATGTCACCACTGATCTGTCAGGAGGCAGAGCACAGGTGGTAATACAAGTGTTGGGGAGTGACTGTAAATACAGATGAAGCTTCACTTGCTGCCAGTGACCTCCTGCTGTGTGGCCCAGTTCCTACCAGGCCCAGGCCACAGACCAGGACTGGTACCGGTCCATGCCCAGGGATTTGGTGACCCCTGCTGTAGGTCATGTGTCTTTTTTTCTTTTGCCCCTCAAGCTGCCTTCAAGATTTTGTCTTATTACTAATTTTGAACACTATGGTGGTGACCTACCTTCAGATAGTTTTATTCATGCTTCTTCGTTTTTGGTTTCATTGAGTTTCTAGAGTCTCTGGGTTTAAAGCTATGATCAAATATGGAAAAACTCAGCCAGCATTTCTTCAAGTATTTTTTTCTGCCTTTCCTTCCTTAAAGGAGTCCCATTACAAATATATTATGCTACATTTATAGTTGAATACAAGTGATGCACATCTGTTATTTATGAAGGTGTCCACAGCTTAATGATGTTCTATTCATTTTTTAATAATTAATTTTTCTCTTCATGGCTTCCTTTGTATGTTTTCTATTGTAATGTCTTCAATTTCACTAATCTTTTCTTCTACCAGATATGACCTCTAGTTAATCCCATCTCTTTTGTTTTCCATCGAAGACATTATAGTTATCAGCACCAGAAGTTTGTTTTGGATTTCTTCTATATCATTTTTTTTTTTTACTTAATATATTTGATCTTTTCTCCAGCTTTATTTTACATACAGAATACAGTTATAAATTTTGGTATCCTTATCTGTCAATTTTAGTCTTTTTTTTTTTTTTTGCTTGTTTCCATGCCTGACAGAATACAGTTATAAATTTTGGTATCCTTATCTGTCAATTTTAGTCTTTTTTTTTT
>NW_016107325.1:3981374-3987743 GCF_001604975.1 Cebus imitator
TTTCTGCCAGCTAGTTTTTTTACTGGGCATCATAACTGTGAATTTTACCTTTTGAGGTACTGAACATGTTTGTATTACTATAAAGATTCCTGGGCTTTTTTTCTGGGTTGCAGTTAAATTGGAAACAATTTAATCCTTTCAGGTCTTGCTTTTAAGATTCATCAGACAGAACCACGGCAGCATTTAAGTTTAAGGCTAAAGATTCCACACTATTGATGCAAGATCTTTTAAAATGCTGTACCCTGCCCTGTAAATTGTGAGGTTTCGTAGTCTGACAGGTGGCAAAAGGCACTGTTCCTATTCCTGTGAGAACTATGCATATTCTTCCCACTTCTAAACCTTTTCAGTGGTTCTTTCCCTTGCCTTGGGTAGTTTCCTGATATTCATACACTAATAAGTACTCTACTGCAAACATGACAAGGATCTTCTCCAGGTCTCTGGAGTTCTCATAGTGACTGTCACTACTTCAGTATTGCACCCTGTGATATCTAGTGACCTTGGTCTCTATAGACTATCAGCAATATCTCCTCAAGTCATGAGTCTCTGAGTGCTACTTATGTTCCCCCTTTCTGTGAAAGGGCCTGGAAAGTCTCTTGCAGCAGTAAGCCAATACAATAATAGGGCAAACTTTGTTTGATTCATGTCTCTCAGCAAACAATGTCCTTTGTTACCCAATGCCCAATGTCTTAAAAACCACTTGTTTCACAAATTCTTATTCTTTATTTCAGGTAGCAGGTTAAATATTGTCCAGTTACTCCATCTCATCTAGAAATATAACATCCTATTTGTCTACTTTTAATTTGATAAAAATTTCTTTTATTAACTAGCCTAAAAACTCCCTTAAAAAATCATTGTGACTATAATCCCCAGCACATAATGTTATCAAGGTACTTGCTTTCCTCACTTATGTGGGGAATCATATATCCAAGAATTGCTGTGCACTTATTTTACCATTACTCTTACATTATGAATACAGGAAAAAATAGAAATGGTTTGGTGCAGTATTATGGCCATCTCAAAAAGGTGTCATGGGATGGCTATAGAGCCTTCTGATTATTACAAATCTCATTTCAATCAAAAGGAGTTAATAGTAGGAGGAAAAAATTTATCTCTTTTTCAAGGACCAGAACTGTTTTAATTTTATGAGGAAAAGCATGTGATTTATGTATTTTTTATTGTGTTTTGGGTTTTGGGGTACATGTGAAGAACATGTGGGATTGTTGCATAGGTACATACATGGCAATGTGGTTTGCTGCTTTCCTCCCCATCATCTATGTCTGGCATTTCTTCCCATGTTATCCCTCCCTAACTCCCCACCCCCCACTGTCCCTCCCCTATTCCCCGCCACAGACCTCAGTGTGTGATGCTCCGGGTCAACACCTGCCTATGAGTGAGACTGCAGTGTTTGATTTTCTGTTATTGTGTCAGTTTGCTGAGAATGATGGTTTCCAGATTCATCCATATCCCGACAAAGGACATGAACTCATCGCTTTTTATGGCTGATAGTATTCCACGGTGTATATGTGCCACATTTTCCGTGTCCAGTCTATCATTGATGGGCATTTGGGTTGGTTCCAAGTCTTTGCTATTGTAAACAGTGCCACAATGAACATTCGTGTGCATGTCTTTATAACAGAACGATTTATAATCCTTTGGATATATACCCAGTAATGGGATTGCTGGCTCAAATGGAATTTCTATTTCTAGGTCCTTGAGGAATCGCCACACTGTCTTCCACAATGGTTGAACTAATTTACATTCCCACCAACAGTGTAAAAGTGTTCCTATTTCTCCACAGTCTCTCCAGCATCTGTTATCTCCAGATTTTTTAATGATCGCCATTCTAACTGGCGTGAGATGGTATCTCAGTGTAGTTTTGATTTGTATTTCTCTAATGACCATTTTTTGATGAGCATTTTTTCATATGTTTGTTGGCCTCATATATGTCTTGTTTTGATGAAGAGCATTTTTTCATGTGTTTGTTGGCCTCATACATGTCTTGTTTTGAAAAGTGTCTGTTCATACCCTTTGCCCACTTTTGAATGGGTTTGTTTGTTTCTTGTAAATCTGTTTTAGTTCTTTGTAGATTCTGGATATTAGCCCTTTGTCAGATGGGTAGATTGCAAAAATTTTTTCCCATTCTGTTGGTTGCTGGTTCACTCTATGATTGTTTCTTTTGCTGTGCAGAAGCTCTGGAGTTTAATTAGATCCCATTTGTTTATTTTGGCTTTTATTGCCAATGCTTTTGGTGTTTTAGTCATGAAGTCCTTGCCTATGCCTATGTCCTGAATGGCTTTGCATAGATTTTCTTCTAGGGTTTTTATGGTGTTAGGTCTTATGTTGAAGTTTTTAATCCATCTGGAGTTAATTTTAGTGTAAGGTGTCAGGAAGGGGTCCAGTTTCTGCTTTCTGCACATGGCTAGCCAGTTTTCCCAACACCATTTATTTAACAGGGAATCCTTTCCCCATTGCTTGTTTTTGTCAGGTCTGTTAAAGATCAGATGGTTGTAGATGTGTGGTGTTCCCTCCAAGGCCTCTGTTCTGTTCCATTGGTCTATATCTCTGTTTTGGTACCAGTACCATGCTGTTTTGATTACTGCAGCCTTGTAGAATAGTTTGAAGTCAGGTAGCGTGATGCCTCCAGCTTTGTTCTTTTTGCTTAGAATTGACTTGGCTATGCAGGCTCTCTTTTGGTTCCATATGAAGTTTAAGGTGGTTTTTTCCAGATCTGTGAAAAAGGTAGCTTGATGGGGATAGCGTTGAATCTATAAATTACTTTGCGCAGCATGGCCATTTTCACAATATTGATTCTTCCTAACCATGAGCATAGAATGTTTCTCCATCTGTTTGTGTCCTCTCTTAATTCGTTGAACAGTGGCTTGTAGTTCTCCTTGAAGAGGTCCTTTAGGTTCCTTGCTAGTTGTATTCCTAGGTATTTTATTCTCTTTGTAGCAATTGTGAATGGCAGTTCGTTCTTGATTTGGCTCTCTTTAAGTCTGTTATTGGTGTATAGGAATGCATGTGATTTTTGCACATTGATTTTGTATCCTGAGACATTGCTGAAGTTGCTTATCAGTTTCAGGAGATTTTGGGCTGAAACGATGGGTTCTTCTAAATATACAATCATGTCATCTGCAAATAGAGACAACTGGACTTCCTCTTTTCCTAATTGAATACCGTTTGTTTCCTTTTCTTGCCTGATTGCTCTGGCTAGAACTTCCAATACTATATTGAATAGGAGTGGTGAGAGAGAGCATCCTTGTCTAGTGCCAGATTTCAAAGGGAATGCTTCCAGTTTTTGCCCATTCAATATGATATTCACTGTGGGTTTGTCGTAAATAGCTTTTATTATTTTGAGATACGTTCCATCAATACCTAGTTTACTGAGAGTTTTTGGCATAAAGCACTGATGAATTTTGTCATAGGCCTTCTCTGCATATATTGAGATAATCATGTGGTTTTTGTCTTTGGTTCTGTTTATGTGGTGAATTACGTTTATAGACTTGCGTATGTTGAACCAGCCTTGCATCCCTAGGATGAAGCCTACTTGATTGTGATGGATAAGCTTTTTGATGTGCTGCTGCAATCGGTTTGCCAGTATTTTACTGAAGATTTTCGCATCTATGTTCATCGTGGATATTGGCCTGAAGTTTTCTTTTCTTGTTGAGTCTCTGCCAGGTTTTGGTATAAGGATAATATCAGTTTCATAAAATGATTTGGGAAGGAGTGATTTATGCTTTTTTCATTCCAGCTGTCTCCTTAGTGTTAGTGAATAAATCTTGTACAATATCATAATCACTTTTCTGCCAATCTTAATCTTTGGCAGTAGTGTAGGTTTTCATTTATTATATTTTCAATAGTATATTCACAGGGTCAGCTATGTCAAGATTGGTAGGAATATGTCATTTTTGATATTTTAAAACATTATTGAAATATAATTCATTTACTATAAAACTTACCCCTTTAAAATATATAATTTAGTGTTTTTTATTCACAAATTTGTTCAACCATCACTTCAGATTTTCATCACCCACAAAAGATACCCCAACACTACCAACTCCCCTCTTCCCCCTGTCCCTGAAAACCACTACTCTGCTTTCTCTAAGAATTTAACTATTCCACATGTTATATAAATGGAGCCATAGAATATGTGGTCTTTTGTGACTAGCTGCTTTCACATAGCATAAGTTTTCAGGGTTGATCCATAGTGTAGCATTTATTGGTACCTCATTCTGTTTCATTGCTGAATAATATTTCACTATATGAATAGATCAAATTTTATTTTTCCATTCATTAGTGAATATTTAAATTGTTTCTAATTTTGAGCTATTATGAATAATAGTGCCATAAACATTCATGTACATGTTTTTGTGTCAAAATGTATTTATTCCACTCTCTTGGACATATACCTAGAAGTAAAATTTCTAAGTCATATAATAATTATAACTTTCTGAGGAACTGACAGACTGCTTTCCAAATTGGCTATATAATTTTACTTCCTCCCCAGGGATTCTAATTTCTCTCCATTTTTACCATCACTTGTTACTATCTTTTTTTTTTTTTCTTTTGAGATGGGGTTTTGCTCTTGTTGCCCAGGCTGGAGTACAATGGCATGATCTTGACTCACTGCAACCTCCACCTCCTGGGTTCAAGTGATTCTCCTGCCTCACCCTCCCAAGTAGGAGGGATTACAGGTGTATGCCACCATGCTTGGCTAATTTTGTATTTTTAGTAGGGATGGGGCTTCACCATGTTGGCCAGGCTGGTCTCGAACTTCTGACCCCAGGTGACCCACCTGCCTCGGCCTCCCAAAGTGCTGGGATTATAGGTGTCAGCTACCACACCTGGCATAAAGTATCATTTTGATTATAACCATTCTAATGGGCATAAAGTGGTATCTCAATGTAGCTCTGATTTGTATTTCCCTATAATTAGTAATGTTGAGCATGCAAGAAGTCCTTTTTTTTTTTCTTTTGAGATAGTATCTTGCTCTATTTTCCAAAGGCTTCATGCATTGTTGAGTAGTGCAAACACAACTTACTAACAGCCTTGACCTCCTGGGTCAAGTGATCCTCCTGCCTCACTCTCCCAAGAAGTTGGAAGTACAGGTGTGTGCCACCATGCCTGGCTAATTTTTTTGTTGTAGAGATGGGGTCTTATTCTGTAGCCCAGGCTGGTGTCAAACTCCTACGCTCAAGCAATCTTCTTATCTTGGCCTCCTAAAGCACTGAAATTACAGGAATCCACCGTGCCTGGCCCAAGTCTCCTTTTTCTTTTTCTGAGATGAAATCTCGCTCTATCATCCTGGCTGGAGTGCATTGGCGTGGTCTCGGCTCACAGCAACTTCCACCTCCCGAGTTCAGCTATTCTCCTGCCTCAACTTCCCAAGTAGCTGGGATTACAGGCAGATGCCACCACACTCGGCTAATTTTTTATACTTTTTGGTAGAGATGGGGTTTCACCATCTTGGCCAGGCTGGTCTTGAACTCCTGACCTCAAGTGATCCACCTGCTTCGGCCTCCCAAAGTGCTGGGATTACAGCTGTGAGCCACTGCGCCCGGCCCCAAGTGTCCTTCTGAATTCACCTCCCACACCACCTTTTTATTAAAAATTCCATAAGATTTTTACCTACTAAGTATTCAGTGAAAAATTGATATTAAATTCTTTTAAAAAAATCATTTCTACAACATTTCTTCTATTAAACTATTTTGGAATTTGTTCAAATGTATACGTAACCTCATATATGCAGCTGACCCAGATGTTCTACAATTCTTTTAATAGAACATATAAAAGAGTTGAAAAGAATAATATCTTATAGGTTTTTTGTTACCTAGTCTCTCTAAACAAAACCTAAGATAGTCTTTGCGTGACATCCTAGAAATCAAAACAACTTGAAATTGAATTTTACAAGTGAGAAAGATCCTAAAGAAAACCTGGATACACTGGCTTACATGATACATGATGTAATTACAAATAAGGTTCAGTGACTTCTAAAATCATTTAGCTAATTAATGACACACTTGTTACTAAAATCTAGATATGCTGACTACTATACTAGTGTTCCTTCTAATAGAATTATTGACAAACTCAAAGAAGAAATGATTGATCATGAAACAATGGAAAGGGCAAGTGACTAGTAATCAGAAAATCTGCTTGTATCTAACAGCATTTGGTTGAGCCTATGGGAATACTGATTTAACCCCTGTACCATATCTTCATCAAATAGAAAATTCTACTAGATAATCTCTAAGAAATTCTTCCACATTTAAAATTCTTTAAGGCCGGGCGCGGTGGCTCAAGCCTGTAATCCCAGCACTTTGGGAGGCCGAGGCGGGTGGATCACGAGGTCAAGAGATCGAGACCAACCTG
>NW_016107325.1:3989388-3998238 GCF_001604975.1 Cebus imitator
AGAGTCTCGCTCTGTTACCAGGGACCAGGCTGGAATGCAGTGGCACGTTCTTGGCTCACTGCAATCTCCACTTCCCGGGTTCAAGCAATTCTCCTGCCTCAGCCTCCCGAGTAGCTGGGGCCACAGGTACACGCCACCATGCCCAGCTAATTTTTGTATTTTTTAGTAGAGATGGGGTTTCACCATGGACTCAATCTCTTGACCTCGTGATCTGTCCGCCTCAGCCTCCCAAAGTGCTGGGATTACAGGCGTGAGGCACCGCACCCAGCTAAACATTTAGTTTTCCTGTGCTTGGTTATTTCAAAGAAGACGCAACAGGAAAGTCAAAGAGAAGAATTAAAATGATAACATGGATTCAAAGGCCATTAGTACAGTATAAGGAATTAACTAATGGAAAATAAAAAAATCTAAACATGTACTACAGTCACATTAAAAGTGAAGAAATATCCACCCTCAGGCGGGTGGATCACCTGAGGTCAGGAGTTTGAGACCAGGCTAGCCAACATGCCAAAACCCCATCTCTACTAAAAATACAAAAAATAGCCATGTGTGGTGGTGGACACCTATAATCTCAGCTACTTCGAAGGCTGAGGCAGGAGAATCGCTTGAACCTGGAGGTGGAGGCTGCAGTAAGCCGAGATCATGCCACTTCACTCCAGCCTGGGCAAAAGACCAAAACTCTGTCTCAAAAAAAAGAAAAAAAAAGCAAGTGAAGAAAGATGTGAAAGACAGATTAAAGTATCTCTCAGAATGAAAAAGAAAAATATGAAGGATATTTGAAGAATACTTAAGGAGAAGATGGCTGACATAAAGTAATGTGAATAAAAAATCCTCTGTAAAAATTATAGGTGTATATATCAGCCCAGGTTCCCTTAGGACACATGTAGCCCTCTCAAGTTTGGATAATTCAAAGTTTATGTATTTATAGAAGTGAGGTTGAAAGGGAACCATAAAAAAACAGTACAGTAACACTGGACTAGTATCAGTAGAGTTGTTACTGTCCTTATGGGGAGAGGAATTAGCTGCTGTAGGCAGAAGGAAGGAATAGTGGAGAAAAGAACATGGCCAGTGTAGAGACATAGTGAGCCTAAGGTACCCATATGGGAAGGGAGCCACGGGAATAAAATAACTGTCCACTTACTCCTCCCTTTCCCTGATCTTCTTCAAAGGCTCCTCATTGGTGGAAACTGACCAAATGGCAGAGAGTACGTGGATCTATATAGTTCACACAAATCTAACTCCTAGGGTAAAAAGCAAAGTGGGCTAAGAATAGTGGATTTGCAGGGGCAAATGGAATATAGTCACAACAGTGTAGCATAGAAATAAAGGGATGTAAATTTCTACCATTTGACTGAAGTCCATTCACATTCATTGTAATTACTGATACAGTTGAATTTGTATTTCCCATCTTGCTCTTTTTTTTCCTATACGTCCTTTTTGGTACTCTGTTACTCCTATATGATCTTTTATGTTAAATAAGTATACTAAACACATGTTTGTGTGTGTGTGCATTTGTGTGTGTGTATAGTTACTTTCTAGTCCATTACTTTATGGATTATACTAATAGTATCTAATTTATAACAATCTACTTTAAAAGACTCACAATCTTATTTTAACCAATTGTTCCTATATGTTCCATTTCCATCACCTTCCTTAGTATTATTAATGTTAATTATAAACACTTTGCTTTTTGAAAAAATTAGGAAGACAGAAAAAATATATTTTAAAGTCTTTTACTGGGAGGGATAACATGGGTAGAAATGCTGGATATAGTATACACCTCAAGCAAAATAAGAAATAAAAATGTCTTTTACCACAAATTTACTTTTACCAATCCTCTTCATTCTTTCCTCTGGATATGAAAACCGGGAGGTAATATCCTCTGGATATCAAAACTGGGAGTTGTTCATTAATTATTTCCTCAATTATTTCTTCTCCCCCCCGCACCCTCATACTGGGATGCCCATTACATGTATACTGGATATCTGACATTGCACTGGATAATTTCTAATGATTTCATTGGGTAATTTTTAATGATCTTCAAGTTTACTGAGTGTTTCAATTTGCTGCTAAGTCCACTTAGGAAATTTTTCATTTCAGTTATCTTACTTTTAAGCTCTAGAATTTCTATTTGGTTCCTTTTCTATAGATTATATTTATCTATTTAGATTCCCCCTTTATGTTGAGTCATTGTTATTATGTTTCCCATTAGTTCTTTGAATGTAAGCTTTTTTTTTTTTTTTTTTNGATGGAGTTTTGCTCTTGTTACCCAGGCTAGAGTGCAATGGCATGATCTCGGCTCACTGCAACCTCCGCCTCCTGGGTTCAAGCAATTCTCTTGCCTCAGCCTCCTGAGTAGCTGGGACTACAGGCATGTGCCACCATGCCCAGCTAATTTTTGTATTTTTAGTAGAGACAAGGTTGAAACCATGTTGACCAGGTTGGTTTGATCTCTTGACCTTGTGATCCACCCGCCTCGGCCTCCCAATGTGCTGGGATTATAGGTGTGACCCACCGCGCCTGGCCGAATGTAAGTTTTAAAGCAAATTTCAACATATTTTTAATAGCTGAGTTGAGGTCCTTTCAAAATCTAACATCTGGGCCCACTCAGATTCAATATCTACTGATTGCTTTATTTCCAGAGCATGTCTCATCTTTGGTATAGTAGTTCTGACTTTTAGAGAGCATGTAGCAACTCTAAATTCTGTTTTATTTTCCTGAAAGTTTTGTTTATTATTATTATTTTTTGAGACGAAATCTCGCTCTGTAGTCTAGGTTAGAGTGCAGTGGCACAACCTCAGCTCACTGCAACCTCTGCCTCCTGGGTCTTGGTTCAAGTAATTCTCCTGCCTCAGCCTCCCAAGTAGCTGGGATTACAGGCATGCACCACCATGCCCAGCTAATTTTTGTATTTTTAATAGAGAGAGTTTCACCATGTTGGCCAGGCTGGTCTTGAACTCCTGATCTCATGATCCACCTGCCTCAGCCTCACAAGTGCTGGGATTACAGGTGTGAGCCAGGGCGCCCGGCCTGTTTATTTATTTTTAGTAACTTGCCTAGACTTAAATTGCAGAATTTGTCTCTCAGGTATTTTTAGTAACTTGCCTAGACTTAAATTGCAGAATTTGTCTCTCAGGCAGTGTGCAGCTACTGATGTCTCTGATTATTCTTTTAAAAATTAACATACTTTTTAAAGCAATTTTAGTTTTACAGAAAAATAAGCTGCAAGTACAGAGAGTTCCCTTATAACCCCTCAAACCTCTTCCCTAGTTATTAATATCTTGAATTACTATGGTACACTGGCCACAACTGATGAGCCAATACTGATAAATTATTAATTAAAATTGCAGATTACAGCAGAGAGTTTGCTTTCCGTTGCTTCTTATGAGTTTTGACAAATGTATAATGACATGTATCCACTATTACAGTATCATACAGGATAGTTTCACCATTCTAAAAATTATGTGTTCCACCCATTCATCCTTCTCTCTCTACCTCACCCTGAACCCCTTGATGACCACTGCTCTTTTTACTGTCTCCATAAATCTGCCATTTGCAGAATGTCAATATAGTTGGATTTAAACAGTCTGTAAATCCAACTTTTTGGATTGGATTCTTTCACTTGGCAATATGTGTTTAAGGTCTCCCTATGTTCTTTCATTTGATAGGTCATTTCTTTTTAGTACTGAATAACATTCCATTGTCTGGATGTAACACTCACATTTTAATTAACAATTCTCTAATGGTATATGATGCTGAGCATCTTTTCATACGCTTATTTGCCATGTGTATCTTTTCTTGGTGAAGTATATATTTAGATCCTTTGCTCATTTTTAAATCGGGTTGTCTGTTTCCTTATTTTTGAATTTTAAATAGTTCGTTGCATGTTTGAAGAACAGTCATCAGATATGTATTTTGCAAATATTTTCTCCCACTCTGTGGCTTATCTTTTCATTCTCTTAATGGTGTCTTTTGCAGAGAAGTCTTAAATTTTAATCATGTACAACTTATCAATTTTTTCTTTTATGGAGTATGTGCTTTTGGTGTTGTACCTAAAAATTCACTGCAAAATATAGGTCACTTAGATTTTCTCCAGTGTTATCTTCCAGGAATTTTATAGTTTTATAGTTTTACACTTCAGTCTATTTATGCTTAATTAATTTTTCTGGAAGCTGTAAGGTCTATGTTTAATTTTTTTGCATTAGATGTCCAGTTCCAGCACTATTTGTTGAAAGGACTATCCTTTCTACATTAAATTGCCTTTGCTTTTTTGTCAAAGATCCATTGACTATTATTTGTGTAGGTCTGTTTCTATGTTCTGTATCCATTTGTCCTCTCTTTTATTAGTATCACACTGTGTTGATTACTGTAGCTTTACAGTAAGCCATGAAGTTGGGGAGTATCAGTCCTCTAACCTTGTTCTTCAATATTTTGTTGGCTATTATGAATCTTTTGCCTTTATTCAACTTCAGAATCAGCTTGTTGATGTCCCCAAAATAACTGGCAAGGACTAGGATTGGGATTGTGTTGTATCTATAAATTAAGTTGGAAAGAACTGACATCTTGACATAATAGACTCTTCCTATCCATGTACATGGAATATCTCACAATTAACTTAGATTTTTTATTTCTTTTGTCAAGTTTTGTAGTTTTCCTCACATAGTTCTTTTATATATTTTGTCAGATTTATATTGAAGTACTAAAGTTTGGTGGTAATGTAAAAGGTATTGTGGTTTTTAATGTCAAATTCAAATTGTTCATTGCTAGTATATAAGGAGGCAACTGGATTTTGTATATTAACTTTGTATCTTGCAACTTTGATATAAGTAGTTATTAGTTCCAGATTTTTTGGTTGATTCTTTAAATCTGTAAACAATGATAGTTTTATTTCTTCTTTCCCAATCTGCAGGCATTTTGTTTTTCTTGTCTTATTGAATTAAATAGGTACTTCAGTATGACACTGAATGGGAGTGGTAAAAGCGGACATCTTTATCCTGTTTCTGATCTTAGTGGGAAAGTAAAGTCTCTCACCATTAAGTATTTTAGAAGTAGTTTCTCTGTTGATGTCCTTTATCAACTTGAGGGAATTCCCTTCTATTCTCAGTCTGAAAAATATTTTTGTCAAAAATAGGTAATGGACTTTGTCAAATTCTTTTTATGCATCTACTGATGTGATCATATGATTTCTTTAGTCAGTTGATGTCATGAAATTCATTAGTTGCTCTTTGCTAAACCAACCTTGCATAATTGGAATAAATACCACTTGGTCATGGTGTATAATTGTTTTTGTGTCTTGTGGGATTTGATTTGTTAATATTTAGTTGAAAAAAATATTTTTTTGCAACTGAGTCTTGCTCTTTCACTTAGCCTGGAATACAGTGGCAGAATCATGATTCACTGCAACCTTGATCTCTTGGGTTCAAGAGATCCTCTCACCTAAGCCTCACGAGTATATAGAACCACAGGCATGTACCACCATGATCAGCTGAATTATTTTTATTTTGTTTATTTACTTATTTTTTTGGAGACAGTCTCTCTCTGTTGCCCAGGATGGAGTGTAGTGGCACAATCTCGGCTCACTACAGCCTCTGCCTCCCTGGTTCAAGGGATTGTTGTGCCTCAACCTTCTGTGTAGCTGGGACTACAGGGACACGCCACTGAGGCCTGTCTAATTTTTTGTATTTTAGGAGAGATGGGGTTTTACCATGTTACTCAGGCTGGTCTTGAACTCCTGAGCTCATGCAATCCACCCACCTTGGCCTCCCAAAGTGCTCTGATTACAGGTGTGAGCCACTGCACCCAGCTAAATTTTATTTGTATTGAAAAGATGGGGTCTCCCCATGTTGCCTGGGCTGGTCTTGAACTCCTGGAATCAAGCAATCTTCCCATCTTGGCCTCCCAAAGTGCTGAGATTACAGGTATTAGCCATCGTGGCTGGCCTTAGTTGAAGATTTTTGCATCTATATTCATGAAAGATTTTGATCTGTACTTTCCTTTTCTTGTAATGTCTTTGTCTAGTTTGGGTACTGGAATAATTCCAGCTTGAAAGAATGTCTTAGGAAGCATTCCCTCTCTTCTATTTTCTGGAAGAGATTGTAGAGAATTTGTATAATTTCTTCCATAAATGTTTCTGTTCAGTTTCTTTATTCCTACTATTATTTTGTAATCTGGCTTCCCAGAATTTGCCTGTTTCAACACTACTCAGTAGTCAGCCAATGGTTGTGGCTCAATCAGCCTCAACGTTGTGCTCAAATACCTTGAGCCAATAAGATTTTTACCATTTGCCAATTATCTGTGTGTGGGTTGCAGAACCTACTAAAAGTTTGAACCAAATCTTTAGTGTCCTTTGTCTTTTTACTTTTTGCCAGATGCTCTTGGATATTCTTTGAACATGTGTAGTTTGCTAGTTAGCAGGGAATGTGTGGAGAGCCCCTATATAGATACCTCATTTTCGGGTCTCCCAAGTGGGACTGCAACTTTTGGTTAACAAAACTGGGGTTTTCCCCATCACTTTAAGCCTAATTTGACAATTTTAGCAGGCAATCACACAAATTTTTCCTCTCCACTTCTGAGTATTCCTCTGACATCAAATGTCATAGTATCCATAGCCAGTCAAAAGCTGGTAAAACTACTACCATTCTTGTCCACTAAGTTTCCTGGAGTAGAGGTATAGGAACAGCTCCAGACAAGGTCACAGACTCTCACTATTCATACTCAAAACTGCAACAGCTATTCAAGATTTATGTTTCTAAATGTGTTGTCTGCTTTGGATTGATTTCCAGTGTACAGAAGTAGTTGTTTTTGACAAATTTATCCACTTTTCTACTTATTTTTTTTTTGTGGGAGGAATCATCAACTATTTCCAACTACTATAACTGGAAGTCTTCTATTCATTACAGTATCATAATTTCATGTATTACTTTTTCAGTAAGGTAAAATAAATATAACATTGGCCAGGTACGGTGGCTCACACCTGTAATCCTAGCACTTTGAGAAGTCAAGGCAGGCGAATCATGAGGTCAGGAGTTTGAGATCAGCCTTGCCAATATGTTGAAACCTTGTTTCTACTAAAAATAAAAAAAATTAGCTGGGTGTGGCGGCAGGTGCCTGTAATCCCAGCTACTTAGGAGGCTGAGGCAGGAGAATCACTTGAACCCAGGAGGCAGAGGTTGCAGTGAGCCAAGATTGCGCCACTGCACTCTAGCCCTGGCGACAGTGTGAGACTCTGTCTCAAAATAAATAAATAAATAAATAATAAATATAACATCAATTTATTTATTTTAAACATTTTTAAGTGTACAATTCAGTGACATTAAACATATTCATAATTTTGTGCAACCATCATCATTTTCCATTTCCAGAAATTTTTCATCATGCCAAACAGAAACTCTATACTCATTAAACAGTAACTCCCCATTCCTTTCTCCCCATAGCACGTGGTAAGCTCTATTCTGCTTTGTCTCTATTAATTTGCCTCTACAAGGTACCATATATACCATAAATAAGTGAAATCATATATCCTTTCATTTTTGGCTTATTTCACTTAGCATAATGTTTTGGAGAGTAAACCGTCTTGTACCATGAATTAGTACTTCATTCCTTTTTATGGACGAATAATATCCCACTATATGGATATATAACATTTTGTTTACCCTTTCTTCATTTAATAGAATTTGAGTTGTTTCCATCTTTTGGCCATTATGATGCTGCCATGAACATTAATCTGTGACTACATCTGTGGACACAAGTTTTCATTTCTTTTGAGCATATACCTACTTGTAGAAGTGATTTAATGGTAACTTTATGTTCAACTTTTTAAGAAACTGCCAAACTGTGCAAAGCAACGACATGGTTTTCTCTCCCACAAACAGTGTACAAGGGTTCCAATTACTCCACATACTCCCCAATATTTTTTTTTTTTTTTTGAGATGGAGTATCACTCTGTTGCCCAGGCTGGAGTGTAGTGGCATGACTTCAGCTCACTGCAACCTCCACCTTCCATGTTCAAACAATTCTCCAGCCTCAGCCTCCTCAGCAGCTGGGATTACAGGCATGCACCACCACGCCCAGCTAATTTTAGTACTTTTAGTAGACATGGGGTTTTACCATGTTGGTCAGGCTGGTCTCGAATTCCTGACCTCAAGTGATCCACCTACCTCTGCCTTCCAAAGTGCTAGGATTACAGGCATGAGCCATCATGCCCAGCCACCAATATTTATTTTTAAAATAGCATTATTATAGTATAATTGATATACAAAATACATACATGTAGAATGTACAATTTGATAAGTTGTGACTTATGAATATTCTCGTGAAACAATACCATAATCAAGATAGTTAATATATCCATCACTCCAAAATGTTTTTTCATCCCTTTTGTAATCTTTTCTCCCTCCCTACTCCCCTTCTTCCCATCCCCAAGCAACTAATAATCTATTTTTGCCACTAGAGATTTTATTTTGTTTATATAGTTTTATATACATGAAATCATACAGTATGTATTCCCTTTTTGTATGGGTCACTTCACTTAGAAAAATTACTTTGAACTTCAACCATATTGTAATGTGTGTGTGAATAGTTCACTTTTTTATATTGCTGAGTAGTATTCCATTGTATGGATATACTACAATTTTTTTTTTTTCTTCTCTTTGAGACAGAGTCTTGTACTGTTACCTGGGGGGAAGTACAGTGGCGCAATCTCAGCTCACTGCAACATCTGCCTCCCGGATTTCAGCGATTCTCTTGCCTCAGCCTCCTGAGTAGCTAGGATTATAGGCACCTGCCACCACATCTGGCTAATTTTCATTTATTTATACACACACACACACACACACACACACACACACACAC
>NW_016107325.1:3999183-4012034 GCF_001604975.1 Cebus imitator
TAGAGACGGGGTTTCACCATGTTGACCAGGATGGTCTCGATCTCTTGACCTCGTGATCCACCCGCCTCGGCCTCCCAAAGTGCTGGGATTACAGGCTTGAGCCACCGCGCCCGGCCGCCAGGCCTATTTTAAGATTTGATTCTGTTCCACTGTTCCATGGGCCTTTCATTTCATTAATAACAAATAGTTATGATTATAACTTGAAGTCTTAAAACCTTGATAGGTTCTCAAATTTTTATCATTTAAAAAATTGCACTGCCTATTACTGTTTGTTTTTGTGCATTTTCACATTGATCAACTTTTCATGTTCTCTCACAATGGTCTACGGAAATTTTTACTGAAATTATATTGGTTTTATTAATCAATTTGATTAGAAACAACATGTCAACAATCTTGAGTGTTGTATTTCATGAACATGGTATATCTATTAAATTTGGTCACTTAAAAATTCATCAGTGTTTTATAGTTTTCTGGGTAGACACTGGAAATGTATTTTGTTATCTTTATTCCTAAGTATTATCTTTTGATAAAAAATTTTTTTAAATACCAATTGTTTGCTACTAGTATATAAAACATTCAACTCATTTTATCTTAACTTTATATTCCCTAACGTTGTTCATTCATTCATTTGTTCTAGTAGTTGCTTTTGCAGAGGGACATTTTTACTTTGCTCTTTAGGATCTTTAGACACATTACTGTTATTATTTTGCCCTAATGCAATGTCTAGAGCATTTGGTACAATGTTAAATATAAGTGATGAAAGAGGTCATTCTTTCCATGTTTCTAATCTTTGGGGTAATATATTCCACTTTCACTGTTATATATGATGTCAATTAGGGGTTTTCCAGTATATTCTCCTTTTCAGATTAAGAAGTTCCCTATTGTTCCTGGTTTACTTAGTTTATATCATGAATGCATGTTTAATTTTGTCAAATGCTTTCTCTTTTTTCTCAATCATTTAGGTAAGTACATGTTTATTTTGTTTTTCTTTTCAAATAATCAGATATTGGTTTTGTCAGCTTTTTCTCATCTGTTTTTTGGGTGGTGGATTTCTGTTCTTATCTTTATTCCTTCTGCCTTCTACTTAGTTTAGGTTCCATTTGCTTTTCCTAGTTTAGCTTTTAAAAATCTTAGGTCATTAATTTTAAAGCTTTTTTTCTAATTTAAGAAATTGAAACGGCCCACACCTGTAATCCCAGCACTTTGGGAGGCCGATCACTTGAGGTCAGGAGTTTGAGACCAGCCTGGCCAACATGGCGAAACCCTGTCTCTATTAAAAATACAAAAATTAGCCAGGCGTGGTGGTGCATGCCTGTGATGCTGGCTACTCGGGAGGCTGAGGCAAGATAATTGTTTGAACCTGGGAGGCAGAAGTTGTAGTGAGCTGAGATCATGCCACATTACTCCAATCTGGGTGACAGAGCAAGAGAGTCTGTCTCAAAAAAACAAAGAAATTGAAGTTATGTTACCCTGTAAGCACTACTTTACATTCCTCAAATTATTCAAAATATTTGGAATTTTCCTATCTTATTGTTAGCAATTTTTAATTCTGTGTGGTAAGATAACAAATTGCATAATTTCATTCCTTTTAAGTTTGTTTTGTTTTATTGTCTATCACATGGTCTCTGTATGAGAATATACCATGTAAACATAAAAAATGTATTTGGCAGTTATTTAGGTATAGTATTCCAAATGTATCTATTAGATCAAAGTAGTCCATAGTGTTGTGTAAATTTTCTATGTCTTTACAGATTTTTTTAGTTGTTCTATCAAGAACTAAGAAGGGAGTATTAAAATCTTCTACTATGATCTCAATTTTTGCTTCATGCATGTTTAAGTTGTTGTTACACAGGCATTTGTGATTATGTTTTCTTGAATTGTGCATTTAATCATTATGAAATATCACTCTTGGCCAGGCGTGGTGGCTCATTCCTGTAATCCCAGCACTTTGGGAGCCTGAGGCAGGTAGATCAGTTGAGGTCAGGAGTTCTAGAACAGCCTGGTCAACATGGTGAAATCTTGTCTCTACTAAAAATACAAAAAATTAGCCATATGTGGTGGCATGTGCCTGTAATCCCAGCTACTGAGGAGGCTGAGGCAGGAGAATCACTTGAGCCCAGGAGGTGGAGGGTGCAGTGAGCAGAGATCAGGCCACTGCACTCCAGCCTGGAAGACAGAATGAGACACTGTTTCAAATTAAAAAAAGAAAGAAATATCACTCTTTCTCTCTGGTAATACTCTCAGTCTTAAAAGCAATTTCATCTGATATTAATATAGCTGTTTTTCTTTTTATGCTGTTTGCCTGGTATGGTTTTATCTATTCATTTACTTTTAACATGTTTGTAATTTTCAGCCTAGGGTATATCTCTTATAGGAAGTATAGTCTCTTCTTTGTTTTACATCTGCTCTAACAACCTGCCTTTAAATTTTAGTATTTGGATGTTTAATATTTAATGTGATCATTGTTATAACTGAATTTCATTTAATAATTTTATTACTTGGTTCTGTTATCTCTATTTGTTGTTGCAGTAGTTCCTGTTGTTCTTTCCTTTTTTTTTTTTTTTGAGATGGAGTCTTGCTCTGTCGTCCAGGCTGAAGTGCAGTGGTATAACCTGGACTCACTGCAACCTCTGCCTCCTGGGTTCAAGCGATTCTTCTGCCTCAGCCTCCTGAGTAGCTGGAATTACAGAAATGCACCACCATGCCTGGCTAAGTTTTGTATATTTACTAGAGATGGGGTTTCACCATGTTGGCCAGGCTGGTCTTGAACTCCTGACCTCAAGTGATCCCACTCGACTTGGCCTCCCAAAGTGCTGGAATATGAGCCACCACGCTCAGCCTCTTTCCTACTTTTTAGAAAGATAATTTAAATACTTTTTAGTACTGCATTTTAACAATTCTATTGGCTTATGAGATATACCTCTTTGTACTTTCTTTTTAGCGATTTCACTAATCTCTACAGATGTATCACAATATACATCTCTAACCTTTCAGAGTTCAAGCAGAACACTATTATCTCTTCTCTTCATGTAAAATATATATGCCTTGCAAGCATTTAGGTCCCTTTAATCACCTGTCCCCTTGCCACATAGCATATATTGTTACCGTTTTATGTGTTTTATAGTAATTATAAAACTTTTATTGTAAATAAAAGTAATGTAAATATGTATTATATCTGCATATATTGAAAACTCCAAAACTCCAATGTTATCATTTTGTTTTATATATTCAAAGGTAGTTTTAAAGGACTTAAGAGGATAAAAATAGTATTTTATTTTTATCCAGATATTTACCCTTTCTGATGTTCTTCATTTGTTCCTGAAGGTCCAAGTTTTCTGTTAATATCATTTCTTTTCCAATTGAAGAACTTCCATTATCATTTCTTGTAGTATAGGTCTGCCGGAGACAAATTTCTCTTAGTTTCCCATTTGTAAAATTGTCTTAATTTTGCCATCATTTCTGAAGGATACTTCCACTGGACACAGAATTCTGGACTGACTTGATTTATTGTTTCAGGTTTTAAGATGATGTTATACTGTCTTCTGGCCTCTATGCTTCCTGATGAAAAATGTTGGCCTTCAAATTATTGTTCTTTTGTATGTAAAGCAAACTTTTCTCTATCTGCTTTCATAATTATTTTCTTTATCTTAGGTTTCAGATTATAAGTGTGTCTAGGCCTGCTTTTCCAAGAATAGTACTCGCAGTTCTAAACTGCACCTCAATATTCCTCATCCCTTGATTTTGTCATGTCAAATATATTGAACCTTTAAATCTGGCCCTCCCTTACTATCTACTCTCTTCACTCATAAGCTGTCGAGGTTGATGTTCAGAACTGCTGTCTTGCTGGTTAATGTTTTATAATTCAGTTGGGCCACTGGAGCTCCTTGCAATACTTTCGTTGTCTCAAAGAACCATTTCAAATTAAAAAAAATATGTATGCAAGGGTGATACACATTAAGACAGAAAATAATTGGTAGCTATATAGGATATAAATAACTAATTCCTTCTAGAAGGTACTACCTCAAATACTTTTAAAAGTGAACCTAGAGAGGCAATGTTTTTAAATTGAGTTTAAATATAAATGTCACAATTTTAAAAAGAAGAGAACATGTCAGATACAACAGTTATTTATTGGGATGTTTTCACCAATTAGACAAAAAAAAAAAAATAATTGCCCAGTCCTGCTGAAGTTTTCAGAGGCGTGGTCAATGAATATGAACTCTTTCTGCTCAGGGATACTCAGTATACTAGTCAAGTTAGCAGAAAAAGTTTATGTATTCTTAGCAAATAATCTGATACGTTTAAATAATGAAGACCAAACACTAGAGATGCTTATGCTAATGGCCTTTCAGATTGGATAGCATGTTGTTTTCCCTTCTAATGGTCACTGCTCATGTATATATAATTTTTAATCATATCAACAAATTCCTTTATAACTAATCCTAACTGTACGTAATAATGTTCCACAACTCTTAGAATAGTTCTTTTGTGAGCTGCTCAAAAATACAACCATGTTGTCAAACTTAAGTGTGACTTGAAAATTCTTCACCTCATTTTCATCCCGGAAACCCTTTACTTCTTTTTTCTTTGTGTATATATTGTTATATTAGGCATTACTATTTGATTTTCCATATAAACATCATAAACTTTTGTATAAAGTTTATATTAGACATTACTATTTCATTTTCCATATAAACATTCTAAACTTTTGTATAAAAGAATAGTCTTCTAGTTGCAACAAAACAATAATTTTGCTTTAGAACATAAGACTGTTCACAATCAATTGAGACAATTAGGATTTATGGCACACATTTCAAAAATGTTGAAGAGGAAGTAGTGTAACAACCATGAATGTACCTAAGGATTATATTGTAGCTGATTTATAGCAGTCGATCACATAAACACAGAAGTTGTAATGTTTTAATGTTTTAATTGTTAATTAAAAATAATTAAAACATTGTAATGTTTTAATTGTTAAATCCAAGGGATCTCACCCACATAAACAATGTTCAACAACTGCCAGTATTGTCTTTTTCTTTCCCATAAATCCCCCAAGTTGGAAAAATAAACAGAAGAAAATAAAACTATACAATTTTCATTAAAATAGAAAGTAAACAACAATACATCTTATACAGAATCCTGGGACCTTAGAATCCTCATGGAAATCCAGTTGCCAGTGATGCTAACCAGAGTGAAGGTTTTTCCAGGTATAAGCAGCATCTACTTTATTCTTTTGGAGAGAGGGAAGCGTTACGGCTTTCTGACTCCTCCTCCTGTTGCTTCAGAATTTGGGGAGTGCTTGCCAGCTAACCTGGTGTAGATATATAACATACACCTAGCATATTTCTGAGAGTTTACTGAGAGGCAAGTGAGTAATAAGCCAAGTCTCAAGCTTCCATGAACATCTGTCCAAAATTAGGACCAACACTTTCCTGAGGGTTGCCTCAAAACACCTGCAAAAACACTTGTATTTGAAGGGTTCTTCCACTGAACACAAACTAACGTCCATGGTCACAAATCTTTCTCTCCAGAGTCCACTCCTTGGGCCTTGGTGAGTGATCATTTGGCCAACAACCATGAGGTGTATACTTTTGTATTTTTTGGACCTGGGGACTGACTCACGTAGATGGGTATGACTTTACTGAGCACAATGTACTTGCTCCTTTTGAGCCTCATCATGGATGTCAGGCTTTTCACAGATTCAACTGGTTCCATTTATCGTAATCATGGTCTTCTTTTTTATGTTCAAATTGTCAACATTTGGTCAATAATAGCTCCTTGAATCTGGCATCTTTGTCAGTATTTCCAGACATCTGAAAAGGTATTCTTGCTTTCTCACAACAAATAATATATTATAGACAAATATTATTTTCTTCTGCTACAAACACTTAAGCAGCTGTTCTCCAAATAATCCTGGATTGTGTTAGCAGGCAATATTATTTGGAAAAGGCCAAAAAGCAAGATACTTATACTCAGAGGGTCTCAGTTTCCTTTCTAACATAAGGCTTGTAAATGTAATAATATTTGAGCCCCTTAAGCTTAGAAGCTAGGCTTTAAAAAAAGATATTGCATTGAATGACATATAAGTTTTTCTACTAGTTAGCTTCCTTATCCAAAGTCTGGCTTGACTTAAAACATGCCACATAGGTTCACTGATCTTGTGAAACTAATCACAACTAATTGACAACGTTAGAAGTTATAATTTCATGTGTCAAGTTACTATCTGTTTTCAGTCAGGGAAATGTGTTGCCAGACTCTCCAGTAACTGAAGTAGAGGGGTCAGAAATATATATAAATCCTCTTCTACTCCAAAAATACACTTTCCCTCCCACCCAAAAATTATGCTTCTCAGGTCTGGTGGAATTCTCATTTATATGGGCAATACAGTTTGCTGATAAGAAAAACAGTTTGTCATTTTACTGTGCCTGTTGCAGATGTTTAGTCCATCACTGTGTCCCGTTGTGGTGTGGCCTCCATCCAAATGGTTTCCATCAGAATTGTCATTCCTAGTTCTTAGCCTCTGTCTCTTTAACACTTGATACCATATAAGTTAATTTATAGTTGCAGAAAACAAAAATGTCTGCAGCTATCTTACGTGAAAAGGATTTTTACTTATTTACAAAAATGTAAGTATCCATTATACAAATTTCCAAGGACTCAGAATAGTAGGAAAAGTCATAATAATAAACCCACATATATTCCTATACAGTTTAAGATATTATGAACATATGGGCATTCCTATTTCTTCTATACCTGTGATGGTTAATACTGTCAAGTTGATTGGATTGAAGGATACAAAGTATTGATCCTGGATGTGTCTGTGAGGGTGTTGCCAAAGGACATTAACATTGGAGTCAGTGGGCTGAGAAAGGTAGACCCACCCTTAATCTAAGTGGGCACAATCTAATCGGCTGCCAGTATGGCTAGAATATAAGCAGGAAGAAAAATCTGCAAAGAGATACTGGCCTAGCCTCCCAACCTACATCTTTCTCCTGTGCTGGATGCTTCCTGCCCTCAAACATCTGACTCCAAGTTCTTCAGTTTTGGAACTCAGGCTGTCTCTCCTTGCTCCTCAGCCTGCAGATGACCTGTTGTGGGACTTTGTGATTGTGTAATAATACTTAATTAACTCCCATATATATACATATATATATATATATATATGTATTCCATTAGTTCTGTCCCTCTAGAGAACCCTGACTAATACAATACCTCTAGTCATTTCTCTTACAGGATTACTTAGAAGCAAACTACATCCATCCATCCTATCATTTCATGTGTAACTACCTCAGAATGTGTCTATAAAAGAATAAACTTAAAAAAAATTGCTATACTATTCTGACACCTAAAAATTAACGATCATTTTCTTTTTTTGTAACAGGGTCTTTCACATTCTGTCATCCAGGCTGGAGTGGAGTGGTGCAATTATGGCTCAGCTCACTACAGGCGTGACCTCCCAAGCTCAAGCAATCCTCCCACCTCATCCTCCCAAATAGCTGGGACTACAGGCCTGTGTCATCACATCTGGCTAATTAAAAATTTTTTGTGTGGAGATGGGGTTTCCTAAGCTGCCTAAGCTGGTCTCAAGCTCCTGGACTAAAGGTATTCTCCTACCTCGGCTTCCAAATTGCTGGGACTACAGGCATGACCCACCACACCTGGCCAGACATTTTCCATAATATTCAGTCAGTATTCAAATTTACTTAATTATCTCATCAAATTATTTTACAGCTTTCTTTTCGGGAATTACAAACAAAAAATGTATACGTATTGTATTTGGTTGCTATACTTTCAAGTCTTTCTTTTTGGAGAAGGGTAGTTTTATTTAATCAACATATATATATTGAAGTATAATCAACAGAAGTACGTAAACCATAAGCACATAGCTTTATAAAGCATTTCAAAGTGGACAAGTGTTCAAGAAATAGAACATAACAAACACATCAGAAACCCCTCTAATATACGCTTCTCAATCACTACTCCCTATCATTATTCACAAAAATAAGCATTATGAATTCTAACAATATTGACTAATTTAGAAGGTTTTTAAATTTTATGTAAATGAAATCATACAGTACATATTATTTTACATTGAGTATTGTTGATTCAACATTATGTTAGTGAGATATATCCCTGCTGTTGCATCTAGTAGCGATAGGATTTCATTCATTTTCTAAGACATGAAGTCCTACTATGTTGCCCAGTCTGGGCTCAAACTAGTAGAATAATGCTGCTATGATTCTTGTACATATCTTATTGGTGCACATATTCATGTGTATGGGGTATATCTAGAAATGGAAATGAAAGTGATACATACATACACATACACAGACACACACACGAATCAGTTTTAGCAGTCACAGTGTCCAAAATGCTGTCATCTATTAGCAGTGTATGATGGAGTTGTTCCACTTGAATTACAACCAAACTTAAAGTTTAATACGGGAAATTTTGTCTTTTTTTCCAAAAAAGAAACATGGGACTTTTATTTTCTAGTTGTCAGATCTGGGTATCAAAATATGCTGGTCTCATAAAATGAGTTGGCAAGTGTTCATTTATATTCTACTTTCTTAAAGACCTGGTGGAAGGTCATGCTATTTCTTAATGTTTTAAATAATTAGTCAGTGGAACCTGAAGTCTTTATGTGGAAAGGTTTTTAACTATTGTTAATAAATATAGACATAGACTACTTCTTTTATTTGTATGTTGAATTTTTCCAGGAACTTTTCCATTTCACATAAATTTCCTAACATATTAGCATAGTTCAAAATATCCTCCTAAAGTCTGTTGGATATGTAATGATATCCCCTTCTTCATTTTGGATAATGACAATTTGTGTCTTCTTGTCTTTTCCTGACAATTCTTGTTATCAGTTTTAATGATATTTCCAAAGAATGAACTTGTAGTTTTATCTTTTTTCTAATATATGCTTATTTTCTATTTCATTAATTCTACTTTAACCTTTATTATCTTTTATTTTCCTTAAATTTATCTTTCTGATATTTTTCTAACATATTAAAAAATCAATTTTTAAATCATTTGGGGTGCTTTCTTCTTTTACTATATGCATGTAAGGATCTAAATTTCATTTTGAGCATAGCTTTTAATGCATCCCATCAGTTTTGTCTTATTTTTAGCATTCATTTCAAAATTTTTTTCTTTTTTTCTTTTTTTTGAGATGCAGTCTCACTCTGTCACCCAGGCTGGAGTGCACTGGCACTATCTCGGTTCACTGCAACCTCCACCTCCTGGTTCAAACAATTCTCCCATCTCAGCCTCTTAAGTAGCTGGGATTATAGGCATGCACCACCACACTCTGCTAATTTTTGTATTTTAGGAGAGATGGGGTTTCATCATGTTGGCTAGGTTGATCTTGAACTCCTGACCTCAAGTGATCCACCCACCTTAGCCTCCCAAAGTGCTAGGATTACAGATGTGAGCCACTGTACCCCGCCTCAAAATATTTGTCTAATTTACACTGTAGTTTATTCTTTGAGCCAAGGGTCATGGAGAACTATCTGGCTTAATTTCCAAATGTACAGATGTTATCTTTCGTTAGACCTTTGCTGCCCTATGTCCCATTTGGCTCTTAAGCTCTTTTCTGTATCTTCCATCCTCATTTCTCTCTGCACTTTGGTACAGATCTATTCCTCTGAACTACACAGATAAAATGGGCCAGATAAAATATAGAATGTTACGTAGTCTTCTGAACTTCACTATTTTACTTAACAAAATATCTTAGAAACCACTCCAGTAGTATATAGTGATATTCTTCATTCTTTTCTACAGGCTTGTGTTTCACAATTGTGTGGATGTACCATGTTTTAGTCAACCATTCCCTCTTGATAGATATTTGAATTGTTTCTAGTCTTTTTCTACTAGAAATAAGATTATAACAAATAACCTTGTATATAATTCATACTGCATTTTTTAAAATTAAATTTTGGGACATAGCAATGAAACTGCTGCTTGAAAGGGTAAATCTATATGACACACAGCAAAATAATGCCAAATCCCTTTCCATAGTATGATACCACTTTGTAATCCTATAAGTAGTGTATGACAATGCCTGATTCCTCACATCCTCACCAACAGTTGGAAATTCATGGGTTTGTGCCAATTTCATAAGTAAAAAATTATATATTAGTGCACTCTCACCTCTTCTCATGAGTAACCTGAGCATGTATTCTATTGTTTAAAAAAATTTTTTATGCAGGGTGCAGTGGCTCAGGCCTGTAATCCCAGTACTTTGGGAGGCCAACGCAGGCAGATCACGAGGTCAGGAGATTGAGACCATCCTGGCTAACACAGTGAAACCCGATCTCTACTAAAAAAACAAAAAAATAAGCCAGGTGTGGTGGCATGTGCCTGTAATCCCAGCTACTCAGGAGGCTAAAGCAGGAGAATCGCTTGAACCCAGGAGGCAGACAGTAAGCCAAGATCCTGCCACTGCACTCCAGCCTGGACGACAGAGCAAAACTGTGTCTGAAAAAATAATTTTTTGTATTAGATGTCTGTTCATAGTACAGATTTTTTTCCATAGGTTAATGTACATTTTTTCCTTTATTTTCAGCAACTCTTAACATATTACAGATAATAACCCTGTGTCTGGGACATACACTACAAATAATTTTCTAGTTTGTTGTCTGTCATTTTTACTTTGTTTATTGTGCATTTGCTATTTGAAACTTCATGTTTTTGCTCTTTTCTAATTGTTATTTGTCTTTAAAATTATTCATTTTTTCATACAATAATTATAAGATACAATAGAATAAAAAAATCCATTTAAATAGCAATACAAAATAAAATATCTGGAATAAATTAAAAACAAACATGCAAAGCCTTTACGGGGAAAACATTAAAACACTCCAAATAATAATAAAAGTAGATTTGAATGAACATAAATACATCCTTTGTTCATCAATAGAATGATTCATTATTACAAATTTATTAACTATACTGAAATTTATAAAATTAGTGTGGTCTGCAACTGGACAAGTTGATACTAATATCCATATGACAGGTAAGTATGAAAGCATAGCAGAAAAACCCTAATAAAGAAAAGGAAAGCTTAGATCTTCCAGTTATTTAAATATATTAGAAATCTACTATAACTAAACTAGTATAGTATCAACACATGAATAGACAGAAGACCAGTGAGGAAGAATAAAGATTCTAAAAACTGACAAGTATAGATTTAGAAATTTAGTATGCAATAAAGAGGTTATCTCAGAAGACTAGAGGAAAAATGTACTTTTTAATAAATAATGTTGAGATAACTAGATAGCTATTTGGAAAATGATACATGTGGATTCATTTTGCACACCATACATATGCATACACCCCAAGTAGACCTAAGTTCTAAATGTAAAGTATAAAATGATACAGAGTGAAATAAAACATATATTTCCTTATATCTTAGGTATTGAGAAAGACTTTATATATATGACTCAAACTCCAGATTCATTAAAAGAAAATATTGACAAATCTGTTACGTAAAAATGAAAAACTTCTGTATGGCAAAAAGGATCATTAAGTGAAGTCCAAAGACAAATGGTAAGCAGGGAGGAAATACTTGCAACATAAACTACAGGTAAAAGGCTAACATTCCTAATATATAAAAAACTCTTAGACAACCAATTGAGAAGTCTAATCCCAATAGAAACATAGGCAAAAAAAAAAAAAAATTAAGCAGATGATCCAGAAACTTAATATGAAATGGCTCTAAAACATATGTAAATACATTCAGGTTCACTTTCATGAGGCAAATGCAAGTTAAAACTACACTAAGATGCCATTTCTCACTTTTAGACCAGTAACGACTCTAAAGTTTGACAATTACTCTGTTGGTGAGGCTGTGAGGAAACAGGAACATTGCTGGCAGGATATAAAATGCTATAATCTCTAAAGGGAAGAATTTGGCAACATCAAACAAAACTACAAAGGTCTTTATCCTTTGATTTAACAATCCCATTTCTGGAATTTTCCCTGAATATACAGCTCTAAATGTATAAAAAGATCTATGTACAAGGTGATGAATTGCAGCATTATTTGAAATTGCAAAACACAGGAAAAACACATAAATGGTCTTACATTAGAAGGTTGAACTATGGATACCCACATACTGTACATCCCAAATTATGTAGTTGTAAAAGAATAATGAAGATCTCTATGAACTGATAAAAATATATTCAGGATATATTAGGCAAAAATCAAACAAATCAAAACTATAAAAAAGTACACATAGTAGCTATCTTTTCTGAAAGAAATATGAATATATAATTACATATGAAGATATACATATTTTCACACACACACACAAACAGACAAAATGAAAAAAAAAAAACCTCTAGAGGAATAACCAGAAACGAAAAAAAACTAGTTATCTAAAGAAGGTGAGTGAAAGAGCAGAAGGGACAGAAGAGGGATGACATTTCATTGATTATATATTTTTGTATAGTTTTTATTTAAGAACATTTAAGGGTAAATAATATAACTAAAAAATGTTTTTTTTAATTTAAAAGAACAGGGAAGTCAGATGCAGTGGCTAATACTTGTAATCCCAGCACTTTGGGAGGCTGAGGTGGGCAGATTGCTTGAGCCAATGAGTTCAAGACCAGCCTGAGCAACATGGTGAAACCTCATCTCTACAAAACTACCTGGGTGTGGTGGCATGTTCTCACAGTTCCAGTTATTTTGGGAAGTTGAGATGGAAGTATTACCTGAGTCCAGTAAGTGAGGGCTGCAGTGAGCTGTGTGATCACACGATTGCACTCCACCCAGGGCAACGAAGTGAGACCCTGTCACAAATTAAAAAATTAATTAAAAGTACTGTGGTAAGCAGACAAACG
>NW_016107325.1:4012063-4013120 GCF_001604975.1 Cebus imitator
AAAAAAAAAAAAAAAAAGAAAGGAAAGGGAAAGGGAAAGGAAACAGAAAGGGAAGGAAAGATGAAAAGAAAGGAAGGAAGGGAAAGGGGAAGGGGAAGGAAGGATTCCCAGTGCTTTAGGAGGCTGAGGTGGGCCAATCACGTAGGTTAGGAGTTCGAGACCAGCCTGGCCAACACGGTGAAACCACATTTCTACTAAAAAATACAAAAACTAGCCGGGCGTGCTAGCATGTGCCTGTAATCCCAGCTACTTGGGAGGCTGAGGCAAGAGAAACACTTGAACCTGGGAGGTGGAGGTTGCAGTGAGCTGAGATTGCACCATTGCAGTCCAGCCTCGACACAAGAGTGAATCTCCTACATTCTTGAACCCTTCTACTCTTTCACTCACCTTCTTTAGATAACTAGGTTTTTGTTTTGCTTTGCTTTTTTTCATTTCTGGTTATCATTTTATCATTCCCCTAGAGGATTGTTTTTTGTTTTTCTTTTTTTACTTTTCGCAAAAAAATAAAAAGAATAATGAAAACCTAAAGTTGAATACTTGAAGAAACAAATGTAAAGATTTTGAATAAATAACATAGCTAAAACTAAGCCAAATAATTTTTGAATACTGTATTTGAAGTATATACCTTTCACCATTAGAAAATAAATAGGAGTGGGATCCAAGATGGCCGTTTAGGAACAGCTCAGGATTACAGCTCCCAGTGAAAGCACAGAGGGTGAGTGGACACCCCATTTTTATTGCCCACAGACTAGGAAATTCCCAGGCAGAGGAGATCCACAGGTCACCAGCACGGCTGTTTCGGCCAGCATGGCTGTGTCGGCTGGCAGGGCTGCCTTGCCCCGTGTGGCTGCTTTGTCAGCGCCCCAGCGCAGCGGTTATCCGTACAAAATACACTGGTTTGGGTGCTCTTTTGGCTGGCGATTGGAGCCATGGGAAGTCGCCCATTCATCTGATTAAAAAGGGGACTGAGGCCGGGCGCGGTGGCTCAAGCCTGTAATCCCAGCACTTTGGGAGGCCGAGGCGGGTGGATCACGAGGTCAAGAGATCGAGACCATCC
>NW_016107325.1:4013580-4014743 GCF_001604975.1 Cebus imitator
GTTTCACAGCAAGCCCAGCTGAACCCGGGATGGTCCAGCTCTGTGGGGGAGGGGCGTCTGCCATTACCGAGGCTCTCCAACACTACAGAGGTAGTCAGCCAATGCTGAGGCAGCCTGCTGTTGCCAAGGCAACCCGCCATTGCTGAGGCAGCCCCCCGTTGCCGAGGCAGCCCGACAGTACAGAGAGAGTCCGCCAATACAGAGTTGGGCCACCATTGCCTACACCCATATAAACAGGACTGCAGGGAAGTTCACTCGGCAGCTGGGCACAGCCCACAGCAGCTCAGGAAAGCTACTACAGGCAGACAGTGACTACACTGCCTCCTTGCTGGGCAGGGCAGCTCTGAAGGG
Organism: Cebus imitator; assembly: GCF_001604975.1. Classification (NCBI taxonomy): domain Eukaryota; kingdom Metazoa; phylum Chordata; class Mammalia; order Primates; family Cebidae; genus Cebus; species Cebus imitator. The sequence continues at coordinate 4,013,932 of NW_016107325.1, forward strand.
AAAAAAAAAGGCAGCAGCACAACGGAAACTCATAAATAAAGCCCTAAATCCCTGGGACAGAGCACCTGGGAACAAAAAGTGGTTTATGAGTTCTGCTGCAGCAGACCTAAACATACCTGCCCAGCAGCTCTGAATGAACAACGGAGCTCACAGCTCAGCATCTGAGCTCCTATAAAGAACAGACTGTCTCCTCAAGCAGCTCCCTGACCCCTGTATATCCAAAGAGCCACCTGATAAAGGAGAGATCAGACTGACATTTGGTGGGTATCCTTCTGGGACAAAGACAAGAGAAGAAGAAAACTGGTAGCAACCCTTAACGTTCAGCAGCTGCTGCAGGTGATCCCCAGGCAAGCAGGGCCTGGAGTGGACCTCAGCAGACCTACAGCAGAGGGGCCAGACTGTTAGATGGAAAACTAAGAAACAGAAATAAACTCATCATCAACAAACAGAACATTCACTCAGAGACCCAATCTGAAAGCCAACAACTACAAAGATGACAGGTGGATAAATCCATAAAGATGGGAAGAAACCAGCGCAAAAAGGATGAAAACACCTGAAACCAGAACACCTTTCGTCCTACAAGGGATCACAACTCCTCAACAGCAAGGGAACAAGGTTGGATGGAGAACGAGTGTGATGAAATGACAAAATCAGACTTCAGAAGGCGGGTAGCAAGAAACTTCTGTGAACTAAAAGAACATGTTCTAACCCAATGCAAAGAAACTAAGAACCTTGAAAAAAGATTTGACGAAATGCTAATGAGAATGGACAAAATAGAAAGGAATATAAGTGAATTGATGGAGCTGAAAAAC
>NW_016107325.1:4015815-4017584 GCF_001604975.1 Cebus imitator
TTCAGGACTTGAACTCAGACCTGGACCAAGCAAATCTAAGACATTTACAGAACTCTCCACCCCAAATCCACAGAATAGACATTCTTCTCAGCACCACATCACACCTACTCTAAAACTGACCACATAATTGGGAGTAAATCACTCCTCAGCAAATGCAAAAGAACGGAAATCATAACAAACAGTCTCTCAGACCACAGTGCAATCAAGTTAGAACTCAGAGTTCAAAAACCAACCCAGAACCGCACAGCTTCATGGAAAATGAACAACTTGCTCTTGAATGTTGACTGGATAAACAATGAAATGAAGGCAGGAATAAAGATGTTCTTTGAAACCAATGAGAATGAAGACACAACATACTAGAATCTCTGGGACACATTGAAAGCAGTCTCTAGAGGAAAATATATAGCAATAAGTGCCCACATGAGAAGCAAGGAGAGATCAAAAATGGACATCCTATCGTCCAAAATTGAAAGAGCTAGAGGAGCAAGATCAAAAAAACTCAAAACTTAGCAGAAGACAAGAAATAGCTAAGATCAGAGCAGAACTGAAGGAGAAAGAGACACAAAAAACCCTTCAAAAAAATCAATAAATCCAGGAGCAGGTTTTTTGAAAAGATCAACAAAATAGACAGACCACTAGCCAGATTAATAAAAAAGAAAAGAGAGAATAGCCAAATTGATGCAATAAAGAACGATAAAGGGGATATCACCACAGATTCCACAGAAATTCAAACCATCAGAGATTATTACAAACAACTCTATGCACATAAACTAATAAACCTGGAAGAAATGGATAAATTCCTGGACACTTGCCTCCTCCCAAGCCTAAACCAGGAAGAAGCCAAAACCCTGAACAGACCCATAACAAGGTCTGAAGTTGGGGCAGCAATTAAGAGCTTACCACACACAAAAAGCCGAGGTCTAGATGGGTTCACAGCCAAGTTCTACCAGGCATACAAAGAGGAACTGGTACCATTCCTTCTGAAACTATTCCAAACAACACAAAAAGAGGGAATTCTTCCCAAATCATTTTATGAGACCAACATCATCCTGATACCAAAACCCCGCAGAGACTTAACAAGAAAAGAAAACTTCAGGCCAATATCCATGATGAACATAGACGCAAAAATCTTCAATAAAACACTGGCAAGCCGATTGCAACAGCACATCAAAAAACTTATCCACCATGATCAAGTAGGCTTCATCCCGGGGATGCAAGGATGGTTTAACATACGCAAGTCTATAAACGTAATTCACCACATAAACAGAACCAAAGACAAAAACCACATGATTATCTCAATATATGCAGAGACGGCCTTTGACAAAATTCAACAGCCCTTTATGCTAAAAAACCTCAAGAAGCTAGGTATTGATGGAACATATCTCAAAATAATAAAAGCTATTTATGGCAAACCAACAGCCAATATCATACTGAATGAGCAAAAACTGGAAGCATTCCCCTTGAAATCTGGCACTAGACAAGGATGCCCTCTCTCACCATTCCTATTCAATATAGTCCTGGAATTTCTAGCCAGAGCAATCAGGCAAGAAAAAGAAATAAAAGGTATTCAAATAGGAAAGGAGGAAGTCAAATTGTCTCTATTTGCAGACGACATGACTGTATATCTAGAAGACCCCATCGTCTCAGCCCACAATCCCCTGAAACTGACAAGCAACTTCAGCAAAGTCACAGGATACAAAATCAATGTGCAAAAATCACATGCATTCCTATACACCAATAACAGACTTAAGGAGAGCCAAATCAAGAAC
>NW_016107325.1:4018954-4032893 GCF_001604975.1 Cebus imitator
GTGTAAATTAGTTCAACCATTGTGGAAGACAGTGTGGCGATTCCTCAAGGACCTAGAAATAGAAATTCCATTTGACCCAGCAATCCCATTACTGGGTATATATCCAAAGGATTATAAATTGTTCTACTATAAGGACACGTGCACATGAATGTTCATTGCAGCACTGTTTACAAAGCAAAGACCTGGAACCAACCCAAATGCCCATCCATGATAGACTGGACAAGGAAAATGTGGCACATATACACCATGGAATATTATGCAGCCATCAAAAACGACGAGTTTGGGTCCTTTGTAGGGACATGGATGAACCTGGAAACCGTCATTCTCAGCAAACTGACAGAAGAGCAGAAGATCAAACACCACATGTTCTCACTCATAGGTGGGTGTTGAACAATGAGCACACATGGACACAGGGAGGGGAGCACTACACACTGGGGTCAGTTCGAGGGAAATAGGGGAGGGACGGTGGGGGGTTGGGAGTTGGGGAGAGATAGCAAGGGGAGAGATCCCAGATGTAGGAGTTGGGGAGGAAGGCAACAAATCACACTGCCACGTGTGTACCTATGCAAGAATCTTGCATGTTCTTCACAGGTACCCCAAAACCTAAAGTGCAATAAAATAAATAAATGTAAAAAAACCAAAAAAAAAAAGAAAATAAATAAAAATTCATAAAATTCTTCAGCTCTGTCTTAAAAGCCTATTGTCTGTAATGACATTGGAGCAGCATTTTTGTATGATTTTGTCTTTGTTGCAGCATTAAGCAAATGAGTAAACATATAAAACACTCCTGGGAGCCAGAGCTCCTCACTGGGAGAGAAATAATACACCAATAAGGAATTGGGAAAGACAAGACAGAATCCTCTCATTTTGGACTGGAGTAAGACTTATTATAAGTTGGCACGGTGGCTCTTGCGTATAATCCTAGTACTGTGGGGAAGCATAGGTGGGAGAATCACTTGAGGCCAGGAATTTGAGACCTTGTTTCTATTATAATAAACAAATTAAAAGAGGCAATAAAATATTAAAATATTTTTTAAACATATTACACTTTTTCAGTAAAAAACGATACAACAGAATATAATTTAACAAATGTTAAATGAGCCCATTAACTGTAAAAATCCTCTAATTCCTGAATCATAGATAGGAGAAATTTGTATACATTAGTGAACTATTCACTATGTCTAGTGAACAGAGAATATGAGGGAGTCAATCCAAGGTAAACATGTGATAGCAATGTATATACAACTTTATAAAGGGAAACCTCTCCAGTTACAGAATTGTGAAACCCAAGAAAGACAATCTGAAGAAATACTAAAAAACAGATCAGTTATTTTTCGGAGATAATTAAGGTACAATTTTATCTAAAATAATGTACAGAAAATGATTCTCCAGATTTCCCCAACTGATTTAATAATTACCTACCTATTTTCATATTTCCCACATATCATCTCATTAGAGAATATAATGAAATCTTAGCTTTTCTATGTGAAATGTTTCAATTACCTTTTTTTTTCCTTTTTTGAGACATGGTCTCACTCTGTCACCCAGGCTAGAGTGCAGTGGCATGATCATAGCTCACTGCAACCTGCATGTCACAGGCTAAAGCTATTCTCCCACCTCAGCCTCCCAAGTGACTGGGCATACAGGGGCACCCCACCAAGTTCAGCTAATTTTTTTTTTTTTTAGATATTTCACAAAAAGAAGGGGAAAGAGATAATTAAAAGCCCTTAAGAAACTTCACTTCTAACGCTTTCCTTATCAAAATCCATGTTTATTAATAAATGGTCTTTAAAGCATTATGATTCACCAAGAATCTTAGTCTTCTGGCTAAATCATATTTTGCTATCTCTAAATTGACAGGAGTCAAGGTTACACACAAAGGTAAATTTAAAAATCAGTATTATTTCTAACATTCTGCAACTGCTATTCTTTTTTCAATCACCTTGAGCAGTTCATTTTTTAAAAATGAGAGCAAGATAGAAATTATAAAATATTAGCATGTGTAAAGTTAAAAATTTTGAATTCAGAATTAGTAACATAAAATGTTCATACTTGTTAAGGGCAGAAAACAGAATAAAATATTCTAAGCAGCTAGATCTAGCCTGCTGAATCAATGATCTGACCCCCATTCTTCAAATGCTGCCACAGTGATGTTCTCATCATGCTGTTCTCGACTTACAACTCCACAAGAGTACACACCATTGCTTTAAAGACAAAAATCCAAATTCCCTGTCAGAGTATTTAAAGTTTTCACTAAACACAGCACTTTTCATAACAGCTTTATTGGAATAGAATTCACATACCATGAAGCTCACCCTTTCATGGTATATGATTCAGTGGTGTTTAGTATATTCAGAGTTATATAACTATACCATCTAATTTTAAAACATTTTCATCACCTCAAAAAGAAACCCCAGACCCATTAGCAGTCACTCCATATTCCCCTGCAATTTTTTTGATTTTTACTATAGGTAAGGTCTTGCTATGTTGCCCAGGCTACTCTTGAACTCCAGCAATCCTCCTGCCTTGGCCTCCCAAACTGCTGGGATTAAGGTGTGATACACTATGCATGGCTTCAATTACCATTTTTTAATAAGGTATCTTGTAAGCTTACTGATATTAGTGACTTGTTTCTTTGTGACACTTCACAGCTGTTTATATATATGCACAAACCACTATTCATGGTGTTATGTTTCTCCTAAACGACAACAGTAAGCCTTTACCATATTAAATTTTCTCATTCAAGTGGAAAATTTTAAAATACACAGAAGTTTTAAGCTGAGCACATGGTTGAGTGCCCGTAGTCCCAGCTACTTGGGAGGCTGAGGTAAGAGGACTGCTTGAGCCCACATGTCCAAGGCCAGCACACACACACACACACACACACACACACACACACACACACAGTCATTTTAAAGTTGAGTCAGTCAAGGCAAATTCATAAAAACAGAAAGTAGATTAGAAGTTACCAGAGATTGGGTGCAATAGGGAGTTACTGTTTACTGGTTACAGAGTTTCTATTTGTGGTGATGAAAAAGTTTTAGAAGGAGTGGATGGTTGCACAACAGTGTGAATGTACTTAATGCCACTGAATTGTAGGCTTAAAATGAGTGAAATGGTTAAATTTATGTTATATAAGTGTTATAATTTTAAAAGCGGTTAAAATAGCAAATTTTATTTTATATATATTACAATTTTTAAAAATTGAATCATTAATTAAAATAAAATTGTCAGCCCTTATTGGATAGAAGTATTATGCTGAAAGGGAATCTTCAATGGTGATAATGATGTATAAATATCAAAGCTTATTTAATTATCAATGAACACATATATTTGCTTGAAAAGTAATAAAAATATAGTTATATGATAAAAATTCTCAAGAAGAAATTGAACTGAAAATACACAGCTTCCTTCATTTTAAAGATAAGAAAGTGGAAAAAGTCTACAAAAACAAAAAGCCTTGTCCTTTTCTAATTTTTTTTTCTAAACACTTTAAAAGACTACAGTATAACATAATGATATTTTGTTTCCAACCGTTATTTTAAAGAAATTCTTAATATTTTGTGTAACTATGCTTTTGCTCATTATAATGTAGAAGACTCAAAATAATAAGCCATGAAATTAATATAATTTTTTAAAGTATGTTTTAAAAGAGGCAGGTGATCATTCACTATTTTTTATAGTATCAAAGAAAAGGACAGAAAAACCCAGGAGAAAAAACTACACTGTATTTTAAATGGTATATTTTATTTCTAATTTTGTATCTATCATTAAAAATATGTGAGGACAAAATGCACTTATAAAACAAATAATGCCACATATTGCAACAATGGAGATTCATTCAAAGACAGTCATTTAAAGTCATTCAGATGTGGGTTTCACAATATGCTATCTGAGCACAGAGGATTTCATTCTTAGTTCAGAAGCTTGTTTTTCCCAAATCCAGATTACTATAACATTTAGGAAGATAAAAACAAGTGGATTTATTCTATGTTTTCTCCCCTCTTTTCTGGGAATTATACTTGAAGCCGCACCAAGTTACTTCTGAGCACCAGAAGCAAATGCTATATTGTTTACATCCCCATCTAGTGGTCTTAAATTTCTGTTCTGCATAGTATTCAAAAAATAAATACTTAGACATAAAAACTTAAAAAAAAACCATCTGACAAAAATTAATACAAACCAAAACTTTACAGCTTTGAGAAATATTATATAACCTAGTCTCATGCTATTACAATTACAATAGAATGGAATGGCAGAGACTATGTGAAGCCACCAGAAAAAATATGGAGCATTTTCCTGGAGCATCTATTTTACTTAACGCTAAATAATTTAAAACATTTTTGCATTAATGCAAACATAGTCTGGAATAAAATGTTTATTAGTATTTCAGTTTGAGAAGCACAGGGTACAAACTTCTCATTCCATAGAAAAAGAACCTAGTAACTTGAGCAATTAAGTTACCTGACTGAGCTCCCTCAACCAGACCATAGAGCAGTATCAAAAATATAGATATTTTATACTTTTTCCATTACAAAATACAAATACTAAATACTAAATACCAACCCCAAATGCCTAATTGCAATATACTTTTTTCTTTGCATATAGTTTCTTAGACATTTTATTCTAATCCCCAGCATTTCCCTTTTACTTCATATCACAGCATACTTACAACCTGTACTAAAAGTACTATTCTCCATTCTAGTGGTGCTTGCCTATGGTCCCAGATGCTCAAGAGGTTGAGGTAGGTAGGACTGCTTGAGTCCAGAAGTTAGGGGCCAGCCAGGGTAACATAGTGAGACTACCTTGTGTCAAAAAAAAAAAAAAAAAAAAGGTATTATTCTATATTTTTCCTAAAATTGATTTAAAATTATGAAAGCGATTTGATAGTGGGGGAGGCAAATAGTTCTATAAACCTAAAAACATGTACAGATTTATGTAACTACCACCACAATCAGGATACAGAAGACTTCTATCACACGCTACTGTGTACTATTGTACACAATCTCTTGTACTATTACTTTTGCAGTTTCATAATCCCTAACCCCTGATAACTACTGTTCTGTTTTCTAACAATATAGGTTTGTCTTGTCAAGAATAGCTTATAAATGGCATGATATAGAAGGCAACCTTTTTGAGAATAGTTTCTACTCTGCATGCCTTTGACATTCACTACTTAATAGTTCATTCCTTTTTTGTCTTCTCACTCTGTTAAAGGTGACATGTTATATTGCTGAGCAGTATTCCACAGTACATTATATACTATATGGGGTAGTATATAGAATAGTATAGTATAAAGTAAAACTGCATAGTAGGTTTATATATTCAGCTATGGAGAACATGTGTGTTGTTTTCCATTTTAGGTAATAATGAATAAAGTGGCCATAAGCATTTTTATCTAGGTTCTTTTCTATTAAATAATTTTTAAATGTAGGTGATTTAACATTATAAGCCTTTCCTAATTCTGACCTTTATACAGAATATGATATGAAAATGTAACTTTCATAAAAGTAATAATTTAAATAAATGCTTTCAATGCCAAAATTACTTAATCACTATTCAGGAATTGGCACTAAGAAGACAATTATTCATATTTATATATGAGAAAAGTGAACTAGGAAAATTAAACTTCTTTTAAACATAAGAATCTATCATAATTTACTTAAAAACGTAGGAAGGGAATGCCAAATATTTGGGCCACTATCCCTCTTTCTCTGCTCATGGCATACATCAAAAATCATTCAAAGTGCACTTTGCTATAGAGTGCTGATGCAGCCTCAATGCTCAATGCACAGTTCTAGGCAATAATTACTACGTAATCAGAGTTGGGACTCCCATTGTGATGAATTTATTTGCACACATTCCTCGCCCATTCTAATATTCCAGAAGAAATCATTTATTTTCTACAATGACACCCTATGATACAGAATAAAATGATTTAGCAGTAACCTTCTTATATATCACAGATCAAAAAGGTGTTTTTAAAATCTTCTATAATAAATACTATATTTTCATACACAGAATTTCCAGCCAAACAGGCCAAGCTGTCCTCATCATGCTTATTCACTGGAATAAGCGGAATCTGTGGGTGGACACTGCATGAAAGTCATGGTAACATCCAGATCTCCTTCCTTTATGCCTCTGCTATGCCCTTTTATGTATGCATATTAAACTAGACTGTTTGCTAATTAGTTTTATTATATAAAGTTTTATGGATTTAATTGTAGACCTCTTCTTGTTTTTCACAAGAAGAGCAAAATATGACAAGGTGTTTCCACCTCATGGAAAAAGTTACAAATAAAATATACAAAAATGTTGTGCTCGGGTTGTAGTGTAATTTTATAACTTCCAGATACCAAGTGAAGTATAAATATAATTTTTATTTAGAAAGAAGTATCTTTAAGTAAGATAACATTTGGCAACTGACATAACAGCTTAATCAAGGTAGAACATTTAAGAATAACAAATGGGATATGCATTTTACAACTTTCAGTTCTTAATTTTTTTTTTTGCAATAATTTTACACTTAAAGAAAACACGGTATAAACTACCTTGTGCCAAGATGTTGGTTTCTAAATATGATTCTCTAATAAAAAACAAAAACAAAAACACACACACACACAAAAAAAAAAAAAAAAAAAAAAAAAAAAACCAAAGAAACCTTGAAGAAACAGCTGATTATAGAGCTGGATGAGGGAAAATAGAAGAAAAGGGAAAAGCATCCTGTAGTACCAGAAAGCAAGGAAATGCTCAAAAAACAAAGGAATGGGGCTATGTTAAAGAGCCATAGAAGCCTACCACAAAGAACTCCCCATGGCACACGGTGGCTCATGCCTGTAATCCCAGCACTTTGGGAGGCTGAGGCAGGTGTATCACAATGTCAAGGGATCGAGACCATCCTGACCAATATGGTGAAACTCTGTATCTATTAAAAATACAAAAATTAGCTGGGCATGATGGCGCACACCTATAATCCCAGCTACTCGGGAGGCTGAGGTAGGAGAATCACTTGAACCCAGGCAGCAGCAGTTGCAGTGCGCCGAGATTGTGCCACTGTACTCCAGCCTGGTGACAGAGTAAAACAGCCTTAAAAAAAAAAAAAAAAAAAAATTCCAGATTGCTAATGCTGGAATTATTTGAGTGACAATATACATAATGGCATTACAATTGCTAATGCTGGAATTATTTGAGTGACAATATACATAATGGCATTACACTATACATAATGTCATACTACACTATAATGCAAAGAATAAAATAAACATTAAGTCTATACTGTTACAAATACATGATAAATAATAAATAAGAGTCAAATCTTTCTTACAGAATATGTAAGGTATACAGAAACTATTTGCCTCCATGAGAAGCTTAACTGCACCCCTGACCTCAACTCTTTCCTTTCAGAGTGGGCTGGACTTAGTGACTCCTTTCCAAATAACAGAACAAGAAAAATAGGAATTTAACAATAAAGAATAATAGAGCCTGGGCCTGGTAGCCCCCATTTATAATTCCAATGCTTTGGGAGGCTGAGGCAGGAGGATCACTTAAGTCCAGGAGTTCAAACCACCTTGGGCAACGTACGAAGACCTTGTCTCTACAAAAAATATCTTAAAAATAGTTAGCTGAGTGTAGTGGCATATGCCTTCAGTCCCAGCTACTCTGGAGGCTGAAGCAGAAGTCCTTGAGCTCAGCAGTTCAAGGCTACATTGAGTTATGATAGCACCACTACATTCCAGCTTGGGCTGCAGAGCTACTTTAAAAGAGACAGAGAGAGAGAGAGAGAGAGGGCGGGGTGGGGGGAGGAGAATGGCAGATTATTACCTTCACTAAGATATCAAAGTTTATGTCACCAGAGAGATCACGTTGATAGCATCTCCCTCTGATATGATGTAATGAAAGGGTATTTCACCTCCATGGTCTTCTTTCCAAAAAATGCATAACCCCACTCTAATCATGAGAAATATATAAGGCAAACCAAAATTGAAGAACAGCTTACAAATGTCTCACCAATACTCCTCAAACTAACAGAGTTATGTAAAACAACACTAAGAAACTTTCACAGACCAGGGATTGGAGAGATATAACAATTAAATGCATTGTAGTAACCTGAATTAGATCTTGAGCAGAAAAGGGATATTAAAGAAAAAAATAAGTGAAATCTGAATGAAGTCTGGAGTTTTTTGAAAAGACAGTAATAGAAAAACAGATGGAATCCAAATAGTCTGGGGTTTAGATAATAGTAATGTGCTAAGGTTTCTTCGTTTTAAAAAAAGTATCACAGTAATTGAAAACATTAACATTAGAGGAAATTGAGCAAGAATGTATTATATAATAACTCACTGTACTATTTTTTTCAACTGCAATAGAATATTTTGTTTTTATCCCCAGTTCCTGGCACAAACTTTATAAAACTCTTGAGTTTCTTGAATGATAATGAGGTGAGAGGAGAATGTTATGTTAATCATAGCAAGCTCCTTTCAACCATACCTGAGTTTATGCCACTAAGGTGAACAGCCTCAAGACAGAGGATGCTTGCCAGGGCAACCAAGCATGTGATTCGATGGTCTGAACATCCACTCCTTCCCCCAGACTTCTGCGGAGGGAAGAGAGGGTGGAGGTTGTAGCCAATCACCAATGGCTGATGATTTAATCAATAATGTCTATGTAATGGAATCTTCATGAAAACATTGATCTAACAGGTTCAGAGAGCTTCCAGGTTGAATGCATCAACACGCCAGGAAGCAGGATGTGTCCAAAACTCCCTGGAGACAGAAGCTCCTGTACTCAAGACCCTTCCAGATCTCACCCTGTATGCCTCTTTATCTATTTGTGCATTTGTGTCCTTTATAATAAACTGGTAATAGTAAAGAAAGTGTTTTCCAAGTTATGTAAACTATCATAAAAAATTGTTGAACATGAAGTAGAGGTTACAGGCCCCCCCCCCCCCCCCCAGTTTGTAGTCAAGTTGGTCAGAAGTACTGGAGGCCTGGGACTTGTGAATGGTGTCTGAAGCTGGAATGGAGGCAGTCTTGTCGGACGAAGCCCTTACTTAGCCTGTGGAGTCTGATGCTAACTCTAGGTGGATAATATCAGAATAAAATTAAATTACATTGGTATCTACAGCAAACTGGAAAATTGCTTGGTGTGGAAAATCCATACATTTCATATCAGAAGTGTTGTGAGCATAGAACAAATTTTTTTACTTTATCTACTTTACATATCTTAAATTACTCTAAAGTAAAAGTTTATTTTTTTATTTTATTATTATTTTTTAAGGCAGAATCTTGCTCTGTCACCCAGGCTCAAGGGCAGTGGCGTTATCACGGTTCATTGCTGCCTTGATCTCCCTGGCTCAAGCAATCCTCCCGCCTCAGCCTTCTGAGTAGCTGGGACCACAGGCATGTGCCACCACGCCCAGCTAGTTTTTTTTATTTTTAGTAGAGATGAAGTCTTATTATGTTGCCCAGGCCTGTCTTGAACTCCTAAGCTCAAGCAGCTTCCCAAAGTGCCAGGGCTACAGGAATGAGACACCAGGTCCTGCCCAGAGGTTTTGGAGACAGAGTCTCGCTCTGTGGCCCAGGCTGGAGAGCAGTGGCATGAACTCAGCTCACCGCAAACTTCACCTCCCAGGTTCAAGCAATTCTCCTGCCTCAGCCTCCCAAGTAGCTGGGATTACAGGCGCACACCACCATGCCCACCTAATTTTTGTATTTTAGTAGAAATGGGGTTCCACCATATTGGCCAAGGCTCGTCTTAAACTCCTGACCCCAGGGGATCCACCTGCCTCAGCCTCCGAATGTGCTAGGATTACAGGCGTGAGCCACCGCGCCTGGCCCAGAAGTTTATTATTTAAAAAGTACAGGAATTTCCATATACATGTCAGTCAGATTCCCCAAACTTAACATTTTACCACATTTTTTACCTTATCAGTCTCTTTCTGCTCCCTTTATAAAGATATTTTTCATCATTCCCTTTTACTCCTGGATATTTCAATGCATATTTCCATTAAAAGTACATTTATCAAAATAAGAAAATCAGCATTAATACAATACTATTCAATATAGACCTTCACATTTCACCAGTTGTTTCACTAATGTCCTTTATAACAAAAATATGATAAAAGAGTAATATAAAAATTGTTTCCATTCTAGCCTATGATCCAATCGAGGGTCATACATTCTTTTTAATTGTCATACCTCTTTGGACTTCTCTGATCTGTAATTCGTTCTTCAGTCTTTGTTTTTCATGACCTTGACATTTTTGAAAAGTACAAACCATTTATTCTGTGAAATGTCCCTCAATTAGTGTTTGACTGATGGTTCTTCATGTTTATGTTCAGGTTGTGCATTTTTGCAGTAATACTGCAGAAGCAATGTGCTCTCCTTTGTGTAACCTGTTGAGATGCATGCTATTGGTCCTACTACTGTTAGTGTTAACTTTCACAACTTGGTAAAGGTGGCATGTGTCATGTATGCCCATTGTATAGTTGCTATTTTTTTCCATTTTTGATTAGTATCTTGTGGGGAGATATTTTGAGTATGTAAAAAACATCCACCTTGTCATCAACTCTTCACATAATACTGTAAAATCTATTAATGATATTTGCCCGAAACAATTCCTGACTACTACTACATACTTGTTTCTTCCTATGAATTATATTCTACATCAACTTGTATAGCTCCAAAAAAAAGCATGTTTGATTTTTCTCACAAATAGGCCTTTTTATTTGCCACTATTATAAGTCTGAACTTTAAACAGATTCTTGGAGTGGTGGTTCATATCCATCAGCTTGCTCAACTTTAGTATCTGTCTCATCCACAGTGGCTTTTCCAGAACTGCTACCTTCACCATGAAGCTCCATGAGTTTCCCCAATTCAAACTTAGGTTTCTTCAGCAATTTTAGTTTTCTTTTCTGATTTTTTTTTTTTTTTTTGAGATGGAGTCTCACTGCGTCTCCCAGGCTACAGTGTAGTGGCACGATCTTAGCTCACTGCAACCTCCGCCTCCCAGGTTCAAGTAATTCTCCTGCCTCAGCCTCCTGAGTAGCTGCGATTACAGGCACATACCACCATGCTCTTATTTACTTTTTTGTATTTTTAGTAGAGAAGGGGTTTCACCATGTTGGCCAGGCTGGTTTCAAACTCCTGACCTCAAATTATCCGCCCACCTTGGCCTTCCAAAGTGCTGGAATTACAGGCGTGGGCCACTGCTCCCAGCCAACATTTTTACTTTTCTAACGAAGACATCACGGAGAGGATAAATAGATTGGCAAGCCTTTTCTATGTCTTTTCCAACGTTGTCTGGAATCAATTTATTGACCACTTCTTTCAAGTCATTTGTCTGTACCTCTTGGGTCATGATTTCCATCACCATCTTCCAGATATGGCAAACCTGCTGGTACTGAGCATAAGGGTCTTCTGTATCTGATTGTCGCGTTTTTTAGTAAACAAACACAGAACAGATGAAGCAAGTAGTCATCAGTAGTCTTGACATCAACATGAGCTTCAATCATTGTCTGTCATTTTTTGACCATGGAACACATTTTGTCAGTAAGATCCATGCCATGGAAGTTAGGCAGTTTTTGCCACGAACATCTTCAGTAATCAGCTTGAATTTTCTAAATGCAACTTCATCATTCTGCAAATCAGCAGGACTCACTTCAAACAGATGACCCTTGAGGCCATCAGATGCGATTTTGGATTCTTGGGTCCTGATGACTAGCGTCTTTCCAACACTTCTCATAGTGAACACAGTAGGTGCCTTCATATTATATCGATCTTTCTTAGAAAATGGATCAGCCACTTTCTTCTTGGCTCCCTTCTGCTGCCTTTTGTAAGGCGCTTGTTCTTGCCAACTGCTGTGGTGCTGCTCAGAGAGCCAAAAGGCCATGTTGGTATTTTTATTGAGACTGTCTTTCACAAGTATTTTCGAGTTTTTCTCAAATAGTTTTTATATACTCTGGTTACATTTATTCCTAAGTATTTTATCTTTTTCATTATTTAATTGGGGTTTCCCTTACCACTCTATCTTCCAACTGTTATATATATATAAAATATACAATATGTAGTTATATATAATATATATTGTAACATATATGTTATATATATATTACTATATGTAACATATACAACATATATAATATATATTACATATTATATGTATTATATATATATAGACATATATATACATATCGATATATATGTAAATTTCTGAATGCTAATTTTATAGCTTACTACTGAATTTTTTACTAATTTTTTTATTATTTGAATTAGTTTTATCATTGATTTTCTAGTGCAGAAGTCCATACAATGTATCTTTTCAGTAAAAACACCAGACTGTAAATATTTCATTCTTGTATGCCAAAAAGTTTCCATCACAACTGTTCAGCTCTGCTGGTGTAGTGCAAAAGATGACAGAGGCAATGCAAAACCAAATAAATATGGCTAAATTTGGCTCTCAGTTTGCTAACCCCTGCTCTAGGGTTTCCCAAATATACTATCATATCATCTGTAAATAGAGATAGTTTTATTTCTTCAGTGCTAATTGTTATGCCTCTACTGATTCCTCTTGTTTAACTGTATTGGCTAATATCCCCAGTAAAATGATAAATAATAGTGTTGTTACTAGATATCCTTGCCTTGTTCCTGATGGTACTAGTAAAAATGTCCTTGGTGTTTTCCATTACGACGATGACTTTAAGATTAAGGTGTGTGTGCGTGTGTATATACATACCTACATATATATATGTATATACATATATATGTATATAATGTGTATATATATATACGTTTTATATATACATATATAAAAAACGTATGTATACATATATTTATCATATTAAGAAAATACCCATCAATTCCTGTTTTCTTGAGTGCTTTTATCAGAAGATGATGATTTTGTTAAAGGTCGTTGTAGCATCTACAGAGATAATTATATGATTTAGACCTGTATCTATTAATATGATATACTATATTAATGGGTTTCCTAATATTGAACCAATCTTGTGTTTTTGGAATAGAGCTGACCCTTAAACACTGTAGGGACAGGGGTGCTACCTCCTCACTCAGGTGAAAATCTGCATATCACTTTTGACTCCCCAAAAACTTAACTACTAATTGCCTACTGTTAACCAGAAGCCTATAACACAGTTAGTTAACACATATTTTATATGTTACATACAATACTGTATTCTTACAATCAAGTAGGCTAGAGAAAAGGTTATTAAGAAAATCATAAGGGAGAGAAAACACATTTACAGTACTGTACTGTATTTACTGATACTCTAAGTTTATATCATGTTTACAAGACTATTTATAGAACTGCCTCTTTAAAATAGAAAAAAGGCATCTGCAGCTGCACACCTTGATCTATAGTACATCTCAAGCAATTCAACTTTTTATTGTAATGTCATGACTTCACTGCTTCTTGGTAGCAACTCCAGCATCACTAGTGGTGCCTGGTATGGATCCTACAGTGTTATTCAAGGCTTACAGTATTACACTAAACAATAAATAATACATGAGAACTCAAAAGACCACTTTTTACTGTGATACAATGCCATTTACTGAAAAGATGAACTGCTCATGTGGAGATGATTAGCATCACAAGGCCTTTTAAGTGTATACTACCAACACTTGGGCTCACCACAATGGCAATAAGAGGTGAGTGCAAAATTACTACAATAGTACAACATGTGCTACAATTAACTTTATGCAGTTATTATTTAATACTATGTCATTCTGCTTGCTTACATTTCTCTCCACTGTGAATGATGCCATGTGTGATCTGTTTCTATGTGTAAGTTTTGATAAATTTTAACTTTTTAGATTAGATTTGTGTATATTTTATGGTAGTAAATGATAAAACAGACCAGTATCTACATATATTTTAAGCATGACATGCCTAACTTTTTCTTAATTTTTTTTTTTTTTTTTTTGAG